>NW_017097539.1:0-16360 GCF_001412225.1 Nicrophorus vespilloides | reverse complement strand
ATATTTAGTATTGTTGTTGTTGTTGCTGCCATCTATCAACTTTTTTGGCGAAGCTCATTAATTTACTAATTTGTATATTTCCAATTAACGTAATACAAGTTTTTACGTAATTCGTATTGATTTATTGTATTTTTCTTGTTGTAATGTTGGTAAATATTTTGTTTAATTTTCTTTTGCGCGATAGATGGCGTCTTATAAACATTGTTGTTGTTGCTGCTGCTGTGCAGGGATTGCGTGTTTTTGAACGTTTTCGCATCGCGTCAGATTTCGGTTGCGTGAAAATAGATTTTAATAGACTTTTGCCCGATTGATTGATATACGCCATGAATAATCTATGATTAATGATCGCTCGGTTGAGCTGCGATGTAGGGCACATCTCTAACACCACCTCACCTCACCCCCTCTTCCACTCATCCCTCTCTCTAGTCGTCGTCGTCGCTTCCCTTTTGTCAATCAATTCCTCCCTTCCTCTCCGTCCACCCTCCACCGACATCCTCTCAACCCACCCTCCGGAAAGAGCGGAGATGCGAAACTGGGGTAGCAGGAGTCAAGTGGTCCAAAATATATGTCCACCATCTGTTCGAATCCTTCTCAACCCCTCCACATCCCAGTAAAGAGAGAGAGAAGATAAAGCAGTCTGTGTTTTAATTTTGTCAATCCTCTTTAGGCAATTCCCGTTCCTTCCAGTCGGGCTTACTTTATTAACGAATAAATCTCTCTTTCTTCTCCCTGTCTTCTACTTCTTCTTCTGCCCGCAATTCCCGTCTATATTTTTCATCCGACGTATCTTCACTGCAACCAACCCCCACCCCCAAAAAACATGCACCACGGGTTGCCTACAAATGACTCTCATTAATCCCACCCCTCCTCCTAGAAAAGAATCACAACTCTACCAGATATTATGCAATATGCGCGCCGTTGCGATTTGTCACGTGCTCCTTCGGGTCGAATTAGTTTATACAGCTCCAGGGAAATCCCCATGTGCTCGAAAAAGATCTCTCTCTCTCTCTCTCTCTCTCTCGAATTATCCGGCAGCTTTAGCAAATGCAAATGTAACTTTTATCAGTTGGCAAAACATTCGTATCTCTCGCGTCAGTCCGGCAAATAAACTTTGCATTTGTAATGCGGCTGCAATCGCGTTACTTTCCTTTCCGTCCCGAGAGATGGCGCATTTTTTTCTTTGTCTGTAATGCATCCCTCGAATATGCATCATATCTACAACGAATTACATCTCCGCTCAAATATGCATGACAATTATAATGAATTATCTGCGGAATGTAAAACAATTTAATTCAATTTTACAACACGATGTATACAAATTTAAATGTTTATAATGTTGCATAATTTAACTTATAAGAATTGTCGTTATTGTTGCCTATACAATTATATGTAAATTCTATTATATTTTCTGACGATAGATGGCGTAATTATAATAACTTCTGGGTGGTTGCTTTTCCTCCCTTTTCGTACGGTTTTCAGTTATATTTCATTGAAAAGGTCGTTTATTGTGAAAAGTGTGTTCTTAACCGGACCGGAAGTTATCGTGTGTAAATTTTTCGCTCCCGTTTTGGGGATGGGAATGGAGTGCTTCCACCACCGCCGCCCTCTAATGGGATTAGTTTCCAATAAGTCTGTTTTCTGGCGATAAATTTGGGTCCGAAACTAATGGCGTGAAAATGTGCTGACAGGTCAGATGATAATAAAGCGCCGCGCGCGGTTTTGCAAACCCGCCATTCATCAAACGCACACATCCCAAAAACACACGCCCGCATCCCGCAAACAAATCGCCCTTCCGACCCATCGGTCTACCACCACCACCAACACCGCCGTTGCTCTTTTGTTCTATTTTATGCAACTTCTCTCACACCCCTGCACTTTTATTATTGTTCATTTTTTTTAAATCAATTGATTTACGTTGGTATCCCTTGCCCACTTTGCAAATAACATTCCTCTTTCACATTCATTATCATTTCATTTCTCTCTTTTTCTTATACAAATAAGAGTATAAGAACGAGAGAGGATGCGAGAAAAAGGTTATTTTAGTGCGGAACAAAGGCGCGCAGAAATTAGAAGGGGTTTTAATTACGAGGATTACTTCTTTATCTCGGCCGAAAAATGGAAAGGCGACGATGAGGAAGAATGCGACCCATCGTTCCATTCCACAGAAAATCTTCTTCATCTCCATCTCCTTTTGGAACTCGGGAAAACTTTTCTTCCGGTGACGATATTTGCGCGCTCCGGCAATATTAATTCAAGGAATTCCAATGTTTATTTTTCCTTCATCATTTTGAACTCTCGCTGCTGCTGACTTTTGTTCAAAGTTATCAACTCTTATTAGAAACGCTTTTAATTTCGACGAGTAACCTAGAAAATTTAATGGTTTTACCATCTGACATCCGAATTTCAATTTTATAAACGTCATATGTAACACTGTTGACATTTAAACGTCAAATCAGTTGCGTCAAGTCATCACAACTTGTCATTTAAACGTCAATTCAGTTGCGTCAAGTCATCACAACTTGTCATTTGAACGTCAATTCAGTTGCGTCAAGTCATCACAATTTGTCATTTAAACGTCAAATCAGTAGCGTTGATCGACAATAGATGTCGTATCGTTTGTTTTTATGCAGATTAAACGTGAAAGATTGTCATTGAAACAATGACACAAAAAAATTGCTAAAATATAGTGAACAAACCATAAATCTGTTTGCAGGTCATCACAAATTGTCATTTAAACGTCAAATCACTTGCGTCAAGTCATCACAACTTGTCATTTAATCGTCAAATCACTTGCGTCAAGTCATCACAACTTGTCATTTAAACGTCAAATCAGTTGCGTTGATCGACAATAGATGTCGTTTCGTTTGTTTTTATGCAGATTAAACGTGAAAGTTCGTCATTGAAACAAAGAAACAAACAAAAAAAATTGCTAAAATATAGTGAACAAACAAAAAATCTGTTCGCAAGTCATCACAAATTGTCATTTAAACGTCAAATCACTTGCGTCAAGTCATCACAACTTGTCATTTAATCGTCAAATCACTTGCGTCAAATCATCACAACTTGTCATTTAAACGTCAAATCACTTGCGTCAAGTCATCACAACTTGTCATTTAAATGTAAAATCAGTTGCTTTGATCGACAATAGATGTCGTTTCGTTTGTTTTTATGCAGATTAAACGTGAAAGTACGTCATTGAAACAAAGAAACAAACAAAAAAAATTGCTAAAATATAGTGAACAAACAAAAAATCTGTTCGCAAGTCATCACAAATTGTCATTTAAACGTCAAATCAGTTGCGTCATGTCATCACAACTTGTCATTTAAAGTCAAATCAGTTGCGTCAAGTCATCACAAATTGTCATTTAAACGTCAAATCAGTTGCGTCATGTCATCACAACTTGTCATTTAAATGTCAAATCAGTTGCGTTTATCGACAATAGATGTCGTTTCGTTTGTTTTTTATGCAGATTAAACGTGAAAGTACGTCATTGAAACAAACAAACAAACAAAAAATCTGTTCGCAGATTTTCATTTAGCGACGGATCGGAATTCGTGCGGAATTTGAGCCGGAAGAATTAATTCGCTCGCGAAACTATGCGCCGCTCTCGCATATTCGAAAACGCCGTTTCACGAGAGAGCGAGAACAAGTTGGCAACTCTGTTACATGCATGTATTTCGTTTTGTTTTTTGTTTTTTTCGTCGAGTGTTTTGTTTTTCATCATTACGAAATTCGAACAAAAACGAAACGCGGATTTGTTTCTCTTTTTTTTCGTTAAATTGAACCAAACTACAAAAAAAATAACAACTGTTGGAAACGAAACTGTTTTAGTTCCAAAACGAAACGAAGCGAATTAAAAAAAATTGTAATGCAACAACAACAAAAAAAAAAGCAGGCATTATTTCACAAATTTTGTGGTAGAGTTTTAAGGAAAGTCGAAAGTTTTAATGTGATTTTTGTTTTAAATTTAACCTAGAAAAAAAAAAGTTAATCCAATTAAAAGTTTATTTTATATAGATTGGGTGGATACGCCGGTAACTAATTTTGTTGTTTCCATGGCAATGTTTTAATTATTGAATTATAAATTTAAGCAAATGGCGGAAAAAAAATTGAGGTTAGTTGTGATAATCAATGGAGGGTGTTAAACAATTGGGGTTTTCCGAGCTAAATCTGAGACCTTTTTCGCCCGCTACATGCATCGTAGATTTGCGTGTACGTCGAAACAAGGAAAGACAAAAGAAAACGACGTAAAGCGAAGCACGTTGCATTTTGCACGCACGGCATTCGTGATTTCAAAGTTTACAGATTTACTCGCTTCTCGAAGTTAACCCATTTCCGTGCACGCGAATCCCAGAGTCAGTTGAAGAACAAAAGAACGAGAAATAGAAACAAACGTTTTATTATATAACAAACAAAAGCGTAATTTGTTTTGGTTACCAAAGTACGAGGACAAAAATTGACATATTTGAATATGTAAATTGTAAACTTTGAAAACAATTTACGGAAATTAAACAGGATCAACTTAATTGTGAAACAGAACACGATCGTTGCACGTAATTGAGGATTGCATAATCTCGAAATGGGCGAAAGAGCGCTCAGCCGTCTGTGAAAATGATGGAATTAATGGTATTCATGGTTGGTTTTAGCGAGTGTTGTCTTCTGTAATTTCCCTTTTGGACTCATCCCTCTTCTACTCCTCCCTAGTGGATACAACACTCGCCCGAATTGCATTTCCATCGTTCTAAAGGCCAGATAAGAATAATAGGATGCAAGATGAGTTGTGGGAATACTACTATTACAACTGCGACGAAGTGTATTTAAGTCAACTGCAAATAGTAACTGTAATAGTTGCATTATAATTGACTTTAAAGTCAATTTAATTAGTTATTTATAGAAAACAATTGTTTCTAACGAATTTAGATGATACGCTTTATATAAATATCAAATAATATCTTACATAACCTCAATGGGACAAAAATGGCGGCTATATAAAGTAGTAACGCTTCTTTTATGACATTCATTTTTTTTTTCTAAATTATGAATGTAAATCGTTTGCAGAATAACAGTCACTTAAATTGGACTTAATCCTCGATTCTAATCCGTTTCGAGTGCATTATGAATCGGTATTATAAAGAGATTAGGATCATATACATTTACTGCTCAACTTTCGACCAATCCAATAGGATTAATTCCATTAATTCCAATTGGAATATCTTTTCCATTTTAGTAATCCCAAAAATCCTAGCAAATGATGATTTCAATCGTTTGATTAGTTGAGTAATTCGGTTATTAAATAGAGATAGCTGTCTCAGCAACTGTCAAAACTTCCATCAGAACTGTCATTCATTATCCAAATATTTGCATGTTGCCTAGCAACACAATACGATTTAGTACGTGCGTTGTTTTGATTGGGTGAAATCTGCGATAATATTATTGCCTCATCTCTCTTCCTCTCTAACACCACCACCACTACCAACCTCGAAAACAAAAAAAATACAATCAATATTTGGATTTGGGCTCCGCTCCATTAACCCGTTCCAAAACTTAATCCAAACAACGAGACGAACTTGCCAAAGCAGCAACATGCACACCAGCATCGGAATTAACCGACCAAAACTCCCGTTACAACAGATGGCGCCATAATAAATAAGTAAATAAATCTTATATTTTATTTTTTTCTATGAATCGCACAAGGAAAATCCAATATCCGCATAAAGCATTCACTTAAACGTAACCGAATGGAAAGCGTTGAAGAGTATTTGATTTTTTTTTTTGTAAACCTCTTTCGTGTTTTTCTGTTCTCGTTTTGATGTATTCGCGTGTTGCGAGGATGTGAAAAGCCATGTTTACGGCCCACTTGGGAATGTATCGATTAAGGTTTTCCTTCCTTCGTTTCTCGCCCTTAAATAACTTGCTGTTACGGAGAATCTAGTGTAAATGATTACGCTTTTCAAATGTTTCTTTTCGTCGGTGAGAAAATATTTTAGGCGAAACGAGTGTGAAAAAAAAACCCACATCGAACCGATTTTGCTTCCGTTTCTTCCCCTTTTAACACCCGGCAATAAACGTTGGCTTAGCAGAAAGAAAAAAGCGTCGGATTCATCATATTGAAGATAATCCTTCGAGCAGTCAAAAGCGAAAGTGTTTTTTGTCATAATCAAAGTTTTCTAATATTTCACTGAAATATATGAAAATTTCGAGATGAAATATTCCAATCTAAATTCAAATTAAATGACTTTGCTTCATTTGTTTTTGTTTGTGATGTAATCGTTTAGTAAAGTGAGCGTTGAATACTGAAACAAAATCGAAGTGAACTAAAATAAACAAAACGAAACAAAAAGTAAACGAAACAAGAACAGTAGTAGAATGGGAAACAAACGCAGCTTGAAGTTGAAGTTTAAGAGGGTTTCCGGAGGCGACGTAATCGATATATGCAGAGAGAGAGACGGTGGGGGGGGGATGGCAACAAATAAATATTTTACGTATCGCTTACTTTGCAAACAGACTCGACACTTTATTCACTTCAAATATCCCAAGGACGTGCCCTCTTTTATTTTTCTTCCCTTATCCATCGCCTACTTCCTGAAAGAAAGAAAAAAAAACAAAACAAAACGCACAAACGACACCTTTATTTGCAATCAACTTTGGCTACTTCCAATATAATCACCATGGTTACGTAAATATACGTGTTTATTAATGTTGTCAATTGTCCGGCGCATCCATAATATCTTATAATGAAACTCGCAAAATTGTTAAACTTTCTATAAATATTTAACAAAAGAAATGTATTAATATTTTTTTTTATTATGTTTATACATTTGTATATTTGGTTGCGTTTTACACTTTATGTTGTTTCATTGACATAAAGCTTCTTATCATCAATTTCAGTTGAATAACTGCTTACATGCATTAGAAGCAATACTTTTTATGAAAATTTCAATTAAACAGATGTGGTTTCATTATAATGTAGGGGATATTATGATAATAAGAAAAAAAAAGATAATTTACTTTGATCACACGGTCGTAACTAAAGTTGCATAAATTCCAGGAAAGTATTTAAACGACTGCTTTAATCTAGATTCTAGAATAAACTATATAACCATGAAGGGAGGGTAATGAAAGCCCGGCACGTAAGTTTCGGCAATACAAAAGAGGGTTTTCGTTAGAGAAGGGCGGGAAATTTAAATATTTTACGGGCGGGGAAATAAATAAAAGTTTTCGGTGAAATTTCCGCGCTTCCCCGAGGGCGAGAAACGGGAGGAGGCTCGGGTTTTTTGGTGAGTAACGAGATTGGCCTAGTTTTCACACCCAAATTGTTTCCAGCTTATGAACTCTCGCATAAAAAAAATCGCTTCTCTCCCCCTAG
Organism: Nicrophorus vespilloides; assembly: GCF_001412225.1. Taxonomy (NCBI): domain Eukaryota; kingdom Metazoa; phylum Arthropoda; class Insecta; order Coleoptera; family Silphidae; genus Nicrophorus; species Nicrophorus vespilloides. The sequence goes on along the minus strand of NW_017097539.1, from coordinate 8,993 downwards.
TTTTTCCCTCACCGAAATGAGTAGAAAAAAGAAGAGAAGCCATTATTACACTTCTCCCTCGCACTAAAAACGAACGAGAGAGAGATAGAGCGAAAAAACGTATGTTCCATATAATCGAATCCTCGTCGACCATCAATAACCTACGCAATCTTGCTGTAAAGTTTTTTTTTTGTTGTTGTTGTTTCATAATCCGTGTACTCTCTCTCCGTGATCCAATGGATTCATTTCGGAATAGATTAATCCAGCATGCATAAAAAAAAAATAAACAAAAGCAAAATCGAGCAGACGCCGTTGTTTTTAGTGGGCGGGCGGCGAAAAACATGCAAATCACGGCAAACAATTAATAAAACAATTGACAGGCGGAGATTACGCCACAGGATTTTCGCCGATCTCATGAAAATGCAATGTGCCCTATCGCTGTTTCCATCGTAACGAACTTTATTATTTTTTTTGTTTTTGTTTCACGCTTTTGACATTTCCATATTTATTTTCATCCACCGTAAAGTGGCTTCACCTGTTTCTGCATAATTTATAACCTTGAAATTAATATTTTCCTTCACATACGTAACCTAAAATTCACTTTAAATTGTTTATTGAATCGAATAGAGAGGAAATTGATGAAAAATTGAGCGGAGAGTAAAAATTTAATAATAAAACAAAACAAGTAGAAACAAAAGCAGGGTAGAAATAATGGAATGCGAGATTCGGTCGTATCTGTGCGACCGGAAAACCGGAAACGCCTGAACCCAACCGGATATTGGAAACAGAGAGCGCGCACCATTTGAATTTGATTTCCCCGATGCTCAGTTTCCATTTTATTACGGCCGCCTCACGGCAATTCCGAACAGACGATACTGCTGCTGCATCCATCATATTAAACAACAAACAACATATCGTAACCATGGTGATACTAATAACAAGGAGAAACGAATGGGGAACTTGATAACTTAAGTGCATAAAATTTTAGTTTAAACCAAATTTTTCGATATTTATTTAATTCATTTTCAATACAATCTATTGAATTGATTGTTCCAATTATTATTGATTTTGAGGTTAGATTTGATGCATGTAAATCTTCAAAATTGTACGAGAAATTAACGATTTATTAAGAATTTACTGTGACGCCATCTATCGATTGTTAAAGTCAACAAACAGAAACTGTCACACCATATCTGAACTGACTTATCGCATGTATGTTATCGATCACGCTCGATTGGCTCCAGTAAAACAAATGCACGATCGCCATGGAAACCCCATATAATATGTTTGGGTCAAATATTGAATCCCGTCACGGAATTTATCAAGCGATTAAATGACAGAAAACGTATTACCGAAACGTCGACCATTTATCAAGCGGTTCTACCAACCCCCAACCCTGCCACCCCTAACAAACTACAATATAACAACGGATTTCCCACGTCCCCCCGTCTTTCTCTCACTCTCATTCTCAGAGCGTGCGGTGAAAATCCCATCGAACAAAGAAAAACAACAACGAAAAACGCTTTTCACCTCCGTTGATTTATTAACTTATTGTTTGACTCCTACCAACGCAACGTAACAAAAAAAATGAAATGTCAAATTACGTTAATTGATAAAGTTATGGAAAATAGGTTAGAAAATTTGCTTAGAAACAATTGATTAATAATAGAAATGTCAAAAATAAATTTGAAGTTTGTGCAAAGTAGGCTATGAAATAAATTTTATGATGTAATAAATAATATTATTTATAACCAACAAAAAAAAATAAAGAAAATTTAGGGAAATGCCATAGTGCAAGAAAATAGTATGGTTGCCATGAAACAAAAGTTATGAAACAAAAAAAAAACTTTATAAGTAAAGTGTGTCATGATAGGCCCTATTTATGAAGAGAATTATGTAAATTTATATGAAAACAAAATAAAATATGCCCCCCCCCCCGTTCTTCTCTCTCATTCTCAGAGCGTGCGGTAAAAATCCCATCGAACAAAGAAAAACAACAACGAAAAACGCTTTTCACCAGCGTTGATTTATTTACTTATTGTTTGACCCCTACCAACGCAACGTTACAAAAAAAATCAAATGTCAAATTACGTTAATTGTTAAGGTTACGGAAAATAGGTTAGAAAATTTGCTTAGAAATGTCAAATATAAATTTGAAGTTTGGAAAAGTAGGCTATGAAATAAATTTTATGATGTAATAAGAAAGTCATAAATAATATTATTTATAACCAACAAAAATTTAGGGAAATGACATATGCAAAGTTATGAAACAAAAACAAAAATTTCATACGTAAAGTGTGCCATGATAGGACCTATTTATAAAGAGAATTATGTAAATGTTTACCAAAAATTTATACGAAAACAAAATAATATTGAAAAAAGAAATGAATATGAAAAAACAAACAAAATAAATGGGACTGTCAAAAAGCGAAATGTGTGCCACGTAACAAAAACGCATCGGGAACAAACGAAATGCGCGAATGTAGTGCGGTTAAACATCAAATATAAATAACGAAACAAAAACAAAAACGAGAAACGCCAAAACAAATATGAATATAGTGCAAAACCGAAAAAATTAAAATTCGCAATTTATTTACATAGCGAAACAAACAAAACAAGTTATTTGCGCAACGAGACAACAACAAAAAAAATCGCAGCAAGCAAATGAAAAAAAAAACAAACAAATTACGTACGAGACAAAAGCGCACGTTCTGTTCAAACACATTATTTCCCAATTCGTGCGTTGCTTTATTTAGGTTATCAATTGTTTCTGTTGCTGCACAAAACAAAAATACATAAATAAAACATAAAATGAAAGCGGAAATCAAGCAGACTTAGTAAATGTTTTGCTAATTACGCGTCGTAATTAAAAACGATAAATTAAGCGTTGACGCAGTCTTCGCAAGTAGAAAATTACCGATAAGTTTTAATTAATTTTGCGTGCGTCGCCAAAGTGTTTTGTGTGTGTGGTGATTTTGGCTGAAAATTGCATAATCAATGCACCTGCGGTTTTTAAACAAATGACGTAAGAAGGAGCTGAAACGGAAGCCATTAAAGCTCTTTTGTTTTTTTTTTCAACGTCGTTGCTGTTTATTATTAACGTTGCGCAGTTAAATAGGGGGCGCACATAAAAGCCGAATCTTTATTTCATACACGAAACTCGTTAATATTAATTTTAATTAAGATTTTCTTATTATTATCATCATCATCAGTTCAGTAAATTTTAAATTATATTCATTATTGTTCAAATATGAAAATAAATATGAATATTTACGTATCCATGGTAATTGTAAGTTTGCTGATCGGATAAGTGAATAAAGTTGCATCACAAATGGTGGATGTGCCAGGAAGCTTAATTATTTACGTATCCTCTTGGTTATAGTTTATTCTAGAATCTAGATTAAAGCAGTCGTTTAAATACTTTCCTGGAATTTATGCAACTTTAGTTACGACCGTGTGATCAAAGTAAATTATCATTTTTTTCTTATTATCATAATATCCATACAATGTAATGAAACCACATCTGTTTAATTGAAATTTTCATAAAAGTTATTGGTTTTAATGCATGTTAAAGCAGTTATTCAACTGAAATTGATGAAAATAAACTTTATGTCAATGAAACAACATAAAGTATAAAATGCAACCAAATATACAAATGTATAAACGTAATAAAAAAAAATTGTTTTCTTAAATATTTCGAGAAAATTTGAAAGGAAATGTAATGTAATTGATTGAACTTTTGAAAGTTTATGTGTTTTTAAATCGATTCGTGAGTTGTAAATAAATTAAGGAGAGGAAATGGTGGAAAAAAAAATTGAAGAGAAAGAAAGTGGGTTGCATAATTCAAGAGCGTCTCGTGTTCTGCATTATTAATTATGCAGATCGTCGAATAATTACTGTTTGCCTCTCTTTCCATTTAAATTTTTCTTTTTAGTAAAAACGGGGGTTTGCAAATAATCGTCGGAGCGATAGATGGGGTTGCTTACTTTTACAACTTTCGCAAATAATTCGGATGAATCGTCAATCCTAAAAAGGGGGTTGAAAATGAAATGAGAGAATTATAAATATATATATATATATATAGATATAGATATATACGTATTGTGAGTGGGACAAAGGGAGGCCTACATTTCAAATAACAATACGCCATCTATTGATCGCTCTGGACCTGTCAACCTCAAATGTCATTATGAATGCACAGCCTATTAGCACCGTATGTATTTGATCCAATCGAGTGGAAATAAGATAAATTTTTAACTCAGAGTTTAATTCGTTCACGCCGATTTGCGAAAATCCATAATCGCATTTGCTGGAAACAAATAAAAAACAAAACAAAAAACACCCTCAAAACGTATTGCCTTTGTTTCGGCGACGCGTTAATCCAAAACGCAGGGTGGCTGCGACGCGACGGAAACATAAACAACAAGCAAACAAACGAATTACGTTTTTACCACCCTTTGCTTGTTTCAGACTAACTCGATAATATATTCAATTGTTTTGAATTGCTTTTTGCATTTTGTGTGTGTGTGTGTGTACATCCACCAATAATTATGCAACCAAACTATATTATTGTTTATGAATTTGCCTAATATAAATGGAAGTTTGTAAAACGTTTCGCTTTGTTATTTGGATGAAATGAATTGTCAAAAGTTGGCATTGATAGTTATTGGACGTGGATGCAGTCATAGTAATGGGGTCGAAATGTTCACCATTATGGGGGAATTTGTTTGCATTTTGTGTGTGTGTGTACATCCATCAATAATTATGCAACCAAACTATATTATTGTTTATGAATTTGCCTAATATAAATGGAAGTTTCTAAAACGTTTCGCTTTGTTATTTGGATGAAATGAATTGTCAAAAGTTGGCATTGATAGTTATTGGACGTGGATGCAGTCATAGTAATGGGGTCGAAATGTTCACGATTATGGGGGAATTTGTTTTCGTGGGGGTGGTGGCAGATTTAGTGAACTTTGGGTTTGGGGGTTGGTGAGGGTTTTTTTTTTTTTGGACGAGTTATTAAGTGCAAGATGTACACAACAATTTGGCGCCGCGTCGGGTCTGGGGCGGCTGGAAACAAATGAGCGCCTGACGGTCTGGCGCCATGGGGGGCGGCGGTGACAGCGACGCAACGCCAACTGCATACTAAATAAAACTATACCAAACCGAACGGAACTATAGAAGTCATTTGTTTTCCCATAATGACACCATAATTAACCTCAAAAATGTAACAATTGTTTTATGAAAATCGATGTCATGTTAATAAAATATTAAATGTTTCAATAAATATCAAAAAAAAGAAGGTTAAACACGTTGAGTGGATTGTGAAGTTGTATCGATGTTCAGAGTTTGACGTGTATTAAAAGTTACGACGAAAGATTTGTTTCAATTTCACATCGAAATGCAGTCGACGTGATTCCGATGTTTTACAAATGTTTACGACGGATCAAAACGAATCCATACATATAAGTCACGATCTAGTTGCCGTCGTCTCCCTCCAAAAGGAAAATCGGTAAAGGAACGAGGGACGACATCTCTGGACGTTTATTAAACTTTTAAACTACTCCCATTTGTCACTCGCAAACGCGAAGAAAACAACCGAAATCGTGCAGATGCAAAACTCGGATTGGAATGAAATGGATTTGCTTTGGGTTTCATTTCTTTTTTTTTTTGTTTTTTTTTTTTTGGGGGGTGAGAGAAAGAGATATGTCGGAAATCCAATTTGTAAATTCGCGCGCGAAGAATGCAAATTCCTGCACATCCGCCTCGGTATTTTCGGATTAATCTGCATGTTTATGCATTTATGTTAAACGCTTCGCCGAACGAAGTTCTCCCGCTCGACCGATAGATGGCGTCCTTAAATTTGCGTCGCTTCCGGTTCTGGTTTAGCGCAGTACGTCCGACTATCTCTACCCCTTTTAGGAATTTCATTGTTTTCGCTTTGTTTTGTGGGGGGGGGACAACAAATAATAATAATAATAATGAGGAGGTACACACGCTTTATGATTTATTCATTAGGGATCGCTTCAAAAAGGAGCGGATCCTCTCCTTCTGCATTATTTATCGCGGCCCGAACTTTATTTAAACATAATTTTATACGTGTGTGTGTGTGTGTAGAAATTTATTCCGAGCCGCAACTTCATTTGAATTCATTAAACTTTTTTCCTCCCCTTTCCTTTCGACATAATGCGAAGCGGCTGTTAACCTAATTAGAGAGCGGCTAGCCATGAAATCGATCAGCAATTGTTTTTCCACGTCCCACTGCGATAATTTTTCTGTTTTGTTTGATTTTTTTTTTGACATATTTCGGCTTTTCACCGCCTCCCCATCTCTCGGGGGCTTTGCAAAAAATAAAACAAGCGACGAAACACTACAAAAAGGGATATTGATTGTAATGCAAACAAACGCGAAATCTAAAGCCCTTTGTGCCGTCTCTCTCTCCTTCTCTTTCACCCTCTCTTTATTCCATCTCACCAAAATCTCTCTTCAACACACACACACTCAAATATACAGAACGCATTCATTCGTTTCACGTCTGTTTATTTTTATTTTTGTTTTTCAATTCATTTTATTCTTTCACCCTTTATTTTCACCGTTTTGTCCTTTGATTTTTCGTTTTGTTGCCTGCTTAATTCCATTTCCGTTTCCGAACAACGACACGTTACATCCTCGTTTTGCTTTATAATTATTATTCTTTTGTTCGAATTCCGATTACATTTTGTTATAACAGATGTACATTGTTACCGTTGCCAAGGGCTGTTTTTTTGTTTAGACTTCGCATTACCAATTCTGTTTGTGCAGTTGCATACGCTTTAATCGCAATTTGTAAATATCCATAATTAATACCGAATTATGGATTTTATAGATTATTTTTAAAATTAATACTGAAATTAATAAATAAAGCCATCTATAATGTAAATAACATTTCAAATTTATTATAAATACGAATTTATTTACATAAATTATAATTATAAATGTTTAATTTTAATAATCAATTAAAAAAATTAACAGTTATTAATTGTAAATAAAGTTGCTTAATGTACGTCCAATTATCATCAGCTGTTATTTAGATACGTCAAAATTATTTTTTTTAATCACTCATTATACAAACGTACAAAGCAAATATTGACCAAAGTTAATTGATTTTCTTATATTCATATTCCAATTGTGAATCTTATTAGATATTTTAATTTATATAATTGTTTAAAATTTGATTTATATGTAAGTACAGTTATATAATTCTAAACATTCAGCTTTCATATGCATTTTTTGGATTCATTCTATTTATTATAGTTTATTAATTGTAAATAAAGTTGCATAATGTATGTCCAATTATCATCATTTGTTATTTAGATACGTCAAAATTATTTTTTTTAATAATCACTCATTATACAAACGTACAAAGTAAATATTGACAAAAGTTAATTGGTTTTCTTATATTTAAATTCCAATTGTGAATCTTATTAGATATTTTAATTTTATATAATTGTTTAAAATTTGATTTATATGTAAGTACAATTGCATAATTCTAAACATTCAGCTTTCATATGCATTTTTTGGATTCATTCTATTTATTATAGTTTATTAATTGTAAATAAAGTTGCATAATGTATGTCCAATTATCATCAGCTGTTATTTAGATACGTCAAAATTTATTTATTTTTTTTAATCATTCATTATACAAACGTACAAAGCAAATATTGACTAAAATGAATTGGTTTTCTTATATTCAAATTCCAATTGTGAATCTTATTAGATATTTGAATTTTATATAATTGTTTAAAATTTGATTTATATGTAAGTACAATTGCATAATTCTAAACATTCAGCTTTCATATGCATTTTTTGGATTCATTCTATTTATTATAGTTTATTAATTGTAAATAAAGTTGCATAATGTATGTCCAATTATCATCAGCTGTTATTTAGATACGTCAAAATTAATTTATTTTTTTAATCACTCATTATACAAACGTACAAAGCAAATATTGACCAAAATGAATGGGTTTTCTTATATTCATATTTCAATTGTGAATCTTATTAGATATTTTAATTTTATATAATTGTTTAAAACTTGATTTATATGTAAGTACAGTTGCATAATTCACAATCGGCTTTATTTGAATCATTGATGAAAAGTTAATATTGATTTTTTAATTATTTCGTTTCTTGTATTGGTATTGGAATAATGAGTTTTATTCCATTTACACAATTGATTTTCGTGAAGATGTGAATGCAGTTGCATAAATCACAAATTATTCTTTTTTCGTTTGTTTGGAAATGCCAATGGCGATAAGTTGTTTCGCTGCAAATGCGATTTTTTCTTTGTTCTGTCCGTGTTTGCCGATCTTTTCCAAGTGGCGGTGCATTAAATTAATTGCCGCCCCTTCCTCCTCGCCACGAAACAGTGTCTCGTTGAAAAATCCGGAGAAGGCAAACACTGTGGTTTGTTGCCGACTGGAATGATTAAGTGAGAGAGCGACAGAGTGAGACATATAGATTGCTTGTTTGGATAGAGAGAGACAGAGAGAGAAGGAATAGGAATCCTCTTGGATTCGTTTTCGTTTGGTTGGTATAATGGCACTCGAGCCACGAATTGTTGACACACACACAGATACATTAACATCTGCGGACTGTTTACTAATGACTATCTGTAGTTGCGAAAGGGGATGAAAAGGATCTTCTCCTTGGCGAGGAAGACCGCAGAAGGAAGGCTCCGGTCCGGATGGTCTGACGTGCAGACACTGACGGACCATTAATAATGCGAGCGCCATCTGCGGGTAATTAATACGAACACGAATTTATCATTTAATTATCTCTCGCAAAACGTTAATTATAAACGCTAAAACCCGGAGATTACCGTCGAGGATTTCTTCTCTCTCTCTCTCTCGCAAAAGCAAACACGCACCGATAGGATACAGACGTTAATCCGGACGTTAAATTGTATGAGTTACATCATTATGTGAGAAAGTAATTTGATACATATCTTATTCATTATTTAAATGTGAAAACAC
>NW_017097538.1:22862-25724 GCF_001412225.1 Nicrophorus vespilloides | reverse complement strand
AGGAATAGGAATAGGAATACATAAATTACCGTAAATAGACTACATTTCGACACGTGTTGTGTCGAAAGTTCGTATTACTTCCATTCCTCCATAAAAAAAAATGAATATCTCCGATACACCTGCCATTTCTAAAGAATGAAGCAAAACGAGAATTGGTTTGAGATTTCACCGCAAGTCTTGAACTGTAATAATAATGTTGCACCGATCACAGGTAGCTAATCCAATAACAATAATTCTGTAACGCATTACTCCTTAGCTATGAAGTAATGCATAAAAATAAATGTAAAAATCATTGTAGCCTTCGATTGCGACATGCTATTTGAAGATATTTGTAGTTACTAAGAAAAAAACTGAAATGAGAAGAGAGGATGAAAATTAAAATTTTTCAATTTTACGAATATTGCAAATTACAATAAGCTAAAGTTATTTTTTTGGAATTCACTTGAATGTCTCGTATATACATGTAAGTGATAATTTGAAAAATCTGATGGATTCGCCAAATACGTCTGCATTTGCATGCGAATGGCGAGAGGAGTGCCTTTTAATGCGTTTCTGATTGCGAGATCTTCATTATCACAGCTGAAAATTGGTCAATCCTGTTGCAGATACACGAAGGAATTACGCAACGGAGAGAGAACTCATTAAATATATATCCTCTTAATGATGCAACGTAATCTAGGGTGCGTAATTCAGAGTCGCAGAGCTTAAGTCATTAGAAAATGAAGTAATTTCTGAAGTCGTCGACGACAACGTGTGTGTATGTGGGTTCTCTTTTTTTCTTCTTCTTCTTCGTTTTGTTTCGTTCGGGGATTTTGTGCGAAAGAAAATAATTGGAGAGTTTTGGAAGTGGAGACGGTGGAATGCTTTCGATTATTTGAAGTGTCGGAGGATTGCAGAAGTGGCCACGGCGGAACGTTTTTGCGGTATGTGGAGTGGCAGTATAATTTGACGTGAGTATGGTACGAGTGGCGGAGCAGCAGCCGCCACCCCCATGATTCGTGTGGAAGGCAGATATTAAAAGAGAGAGAGAAGGAAAACGTGGACTTGTATTAATAACGTGGGCTTGCAGATATGTGTTTTTATATCGGGGCGCAAAAGTTAAATAATAATGATAAAGGAATCGAAGGAACCTCAAGTGGGATGTCAATCATTGCTGCAGTTGCGGTGATTTACCAACCCTCGAGACTCTCTGTCTCTCTCTCATTTCTCTTCTCTCTGATATATATATTTTTTTTCGTTTCGAAAAACGAATGGGTGGGTAAGAGATGATGGGGTGGTTTCTGTGGGGGGTGGGTGGTAGGAAGGGCCAGTGCATAGTCGAGATTACGGAGCTGCTAATAATTCACTGGGGGTAGGATGGAGCCATTGTTCGGGTAGCCACTGGGTTTAATTGGAACCGCGGATCAGCCGGCTAAAAAGAGGATGTCATTTCACGAACTCCCTCTTTCTCTCTTTTTCGTACATCTCTTTCACTCCTCCGCATTGAATCTACTCTTCTCTATCTCTCTCTCTCTCTGTGCACGTACAGAGAACTGAAATGAAATCGTCCCCTCTGGGGACCCCCCTGCCTCGTAATTGATTATACCACCATACGTATATATATTTTGGAGCTCAACTTCGAGTCCCCCATATTAAAAACACTTTCCCTTATTATTACTATAAAGAAAAAAAAAAGAAAAAAAGAGTGAACGATGACGAACTATAATATTCTATATCAACGAGCGACATGCTGCGTATTCCTTTTCTCCGTCGATTCCAAAGCCAACCGATTCCGAATTGGATGATCGAAATCAGTTTGTACTTCAAAACGTATCCAGCCGTGAAGCCATTTAACACGAAATCTACAGCAATACCAATTGCTTCTCATATATTTTACCAATCTTTCTTTATGACATATACGTTTCTGGTTCATCTCATTTGATATACAGTTTTCGATCTTGTAAAACAAATTCAATTGATTATAAAGACATTTTTCATTAAGTGATTTCAATATTAATAGTTTCATATTTTTTTCTATCTTTTAAAACAAATTATAAGAATTTAATTTAAGAAATAATTTAGTTTGAATCTAACAATAAATTTTTGTTCATTAGTCGACAAAAATTTGTTATTTAACAAGAAATTAATATAATTATATAGTTTATGTATTTTCAGACAGTTTTCTATAGTTTTTCTTACACAACAAATTTGAATAATGATATAATTGTTATGTAAACGCAAATCGTGATTATTACAAGTAACTTGACAAACAATTGTATATTTTTTAGTATTTGTTGTTTTCTTGTAATTCACTCTTATAACTTCATATTTTTGTTTGTATCTTTCTAATAAGAAATTAATAGAATTATATAATTCGATGGTTTACGTATTTTCATACAGTTTTCTATAGTTTATCTTACACAATGAATTTGAATAATGATATAATTGTTATGTAAACGCAAATCGTTATTATACGTAACAGAGAAAGGACGGTTTTCTCGGTTTTTTTCAGTGTGTTCGGTTTTTGGTGAATTTCTCGTATGAAAGCTGAAGATCTCACCTTTCCAACGCGCCTACATACATCTTTGTAGTTTCATCGAGTCATCTGTTATTAGCTAATGAACATTTTTTTCTCGTTTTTTATTCAGTTTTTACAGTTTTTCGTGATTTTCTCGACAAATCCTTAAGATAGTTACATCATCGACCACTCGTATGGAAACTGAATATTTTGTCTTTCCAACAAGCTTATATACATCTTCGTACTGTCATCGAGTCGCCTGCTATGAGCTGTAGAAATTGACAAAAACACATACTTAACGTCTTATATGTAACAGAGAAGGACGGTTTTCTCGTTTTTTTTTCAGTGTGTTCGGTTTTTCGTGA
>NW_017097538.1:0-22837 GCF_001412225.1 Nicrophorus vespilloides | reverse complement strand
ACATTTTTTTCTCGTTTTTTAATCAGTTTTTACAGTTTTTCGTCATTTTCTCGACAAATCCTTAAGATAGTTACAAAGCTGAATATTTTGTCTTTCGAACAAGCATATATACATCTTCGTACTGTCATCGAGTCGCCTGCTATGAGCTGTAGAAATTGAAAAAAACACATACTTAACGTCTTATACATAACAGAGAAATGACGGTTTTCTCGTTTTTTTTTTCAGTGTTTTCGGTTTTTCGTGAATTTCTCGACAACCCGTAAAGATAATTATCATATCTTCATATGTTTGTTTCTATCTTTCTAATAAGGAAAGTTACACAAACAAAAGAAAATACAGCTAAAACCATAGAAAATAAAATTGTGAAAGGTGAAATGTTTTCAACAATATATATTATATTATTATATAATTAGTATGTAATAATATCGGAAACACTAAAAAAAATGTATATATATTTAAGAACTAACTTAATTTTCCAATTAACATAATCTGCTTGTTACTTTAATTGAAGCTAAACGGGAGAGCTTTATTATGCGTAAAGTACGTAATAAGGAAGGTTTCTTGTTTCGAGTTCTTTTGATCTGCAGTCAGCACCTCGAAGCCGCCCCCAAAGACCGAAAGACGGGTGCATTGTGAAGAAATGAGAGAAAAAAAAAAGAGAAATAAATGAGAAAGGAAGGACGGTGGTGCAGGGATACAAAATATTTATTCGCGAACACTTTATCGCCGTCGCGGCAATTACGAAAATTAATAAGATATAATTGTGAGCGCTAATTAGCAATTAAATCTTATCGGCGAGAATCTGTTTGGTCATCATCGGATGGTAAGGCCCGAGCGAAGCCTTTTGTATGAGCAAACCACCACCACCGAAGGTGGGCATGGCTCTTCTCACTCGCACATTAATAGATGTTTCTTGATTTGAAAGAAAAAATAAAGAAGCAAAATGAAAGAAGAAATAAAGTAAAGGGGGAAAAAAGGTAACATCAGGGAAATAAAGCAAATGCGTTTGTATTGTTGTTCTGTGCTCGTGTTTATGCGCGACATCAGATGTTAGATGTAAACATAACATTGTTAGTCAATTTGTAGCTTATTAAATAGCGCTCGGGGCTTTATGCGCGCGCTCTATACTCGGAGATAGGTGCGAGTTGTATGGGATAGATGGCAGGACGATATACTTGTCGCAGGAATCCTGCTAACCAGATCATATTCATAGATGAAACTAATACAAAACATCATTTACAATACAAGAAAAGTTGAAATCATTGTAACTAAAGGTTTAGATAAGTTAGGACTATTTTCATAATCGTTAAAATTTCATAAAAAAAACAATATTTTTTGAAAAATATGATAATTACATAATTTATTTGATTGAATTTATTGTATTTAATTTAATAATAAACATATTTAAATTAACATATAATTTAAATAATAACATTTCAATCGTTTAATTATTTATTAATTATCAAAATATACATTTTAATTTATAAATTGGAAATAAATATAATTATTTTATAATTTTATAAAAATTTAGTGCTTTTCATGCTAGTTAACTCAAAGATTTAAGTATTAATTAAATTAGAAAAATTAAAATTATACAGAAATTTACTGTTCGTTTTATAAAAAATCGAAGTTTCTATTACTTTTTAATTAAGTTTTATATATGTAATTAATTTTTTTTTTCACTAAAGTATGAAATTTAATATCTTCATTCATTTGCAATTTATATTTTCACACTCAATATATTTTATTCAATGAATATTATATCCAATTACATAAAATTGAAGAAGGCAAACAACAACAAAAAAAACAAACAAACAAGGGAATTCTTATCCTGGCGTACAAATTAAGACGTCTTCAGTTCCATTAATTCTTTCTTTCTCTCTCTCTTTCTTCATTTCTTTCGGAGAGAACGATGCAATTCAATCTTCTTGAATTTCAATGCACTTCCTTTTTAGTCTTAATTTATATGACACCGCGAGTGCATGAATCTTCCCGGTCTTTCGTAATCTACGATAAATTACCTGAACGAATCCGAAGATCGTCCGCTTTCTTTGCCCTAACTTTAAGCTGCGACGAGGCCGGCCATGACCTAAAACACAACAACACAAAACAAAACTTCAGACAAATTTGGTAATATATCTTAATATATATATATATAAAAAAAAATATATGAGTAATTGAAGACAGTAAAGTTTTTTTTTTGATTAATGAATTAAGTAACTAAAATACAAAATCTATTATGATTAGTAAAATTTGCATATCACAAGTAAATTGACATGTAGATTAAAAATATGTAATTTCCATGACAAACTATGTGTACTTCGCATGTAATTATACTACATGTAGTACTTGTGTATGTTTCACATGTAATGGTGCTTCTTGTATTACTTGGAAAGTGTTCGTATATAGTATTTAGAAGCGTAATATATATTGGATACTTGTAGTGACTATCATAGTTTTCATCGCATGTAATTATACTTCATGTAGTATTTGGCAAGTACTTAAGTAGTCGGTTTTATGCAAACTAATTATAAGTAATGCGTATTTTATATTGTGAGTAATTTCTATAACTAACATAGTTTGCTTCGCATGTATTACTTGGCAAGTATTTTGATATGTACTTACTTGTTAACTAGTCGGTTTTATGCAAATTATTTATAAGTAAGCAAACCTTACTCAAACTTTACATGAATCAATAATGTTAAAATAAAAAAATACTAAATTATAAGAAATTATAAAAAAAAATAAGAATATTTTATTGAGCGTTAAGTGTGTGATAATGAATGTTGAATAACACTTAATATCTTAATGTCGTGTCGTTAAGTACGTGTTTGTACTTTAAGTAGTAATTATGAGAAATGAACGATGCGACAGGAATAACTGCTTGGCATTCAAGTCGACCATAAACGAAAATCGCCTCGAAGATTAAACGATCCGCCATTTATAAAGTTAACAAAACAATACAAAAAGAAGATGTTTTATGTCTCGTATATAAATCAACGTAACTGTTGTATAACTAAGGTATAGCTCATGTAAGTGTGTACAAGAATCGAGAAACGAAAACATGGTGTGAGCTGCATAATCTAATTGGAGCATTTGCCGAAGAAATTGTTATAATTAATGTAAATCGGTTTCCTTGCGTTCGCCGACAACGACGCATTATGCTATCAAGAAGCTCGTTGAATACGAATTAGGTCTATTCAGTGGGTAAATCGTAACGACGTTGCAGAATAGGCTTTGCATTGTAGACGTCTTTAATTGCAATATAATACCATATATGATTATTACATAAAAATAAGTTTAATAATTTATTTTATGCATTATAATTAGTAATTTAAATAAATATAATGATCGAAAGGAAAATTCCTAGTAAAAATATTAGCAGAAAGATGATAATATATATATTTGTGATTAATTGCATAGCATTCGTTCAAAATAATGTGCAGTTGATTATATGTAGACCATATGTTTGGGATCAAGTTTTGCCATAAAGCAAGCAACATCGGGGAGTAATTGCGTTCATTTGTTTTTCTCGTTGGCGTTGTCATGGAAATGAGTTGTACTTTCCTAAGACCATTTGTTAGCTCTTAGTTTTGGAGATGGCTAATGCATGTTTGAAGAGTCGAGGATGGATCATATTTTTGAAGTTAATTAATGAGGTTTTGAAGTGAAGAACAAAGGGGTGGTGTGGGTGGAGCGAGAGATGATTGCTGGTACGTGTGGTGTGTGTGTGCGCGCGTATGTACGTGCATATGACATGTGTGAGACGTCACCTGTGACGGGGGCCTACGGGAACAGCTGGCAGCTCACTTCTTCTTCTTCTTTTTTTTTTAATTTTAATTGATGGTCGGTGAGCGCGCAAACAGCCAAGTCACTGACAGAAGGATGAAACTTCACACCTTCTCTCCTGATGACTATTGTCTTAAAGGGTCTTTCAACGCGCGCACCTCGAAGATACGAAGACCATCCATAACAATTTCGAGATGTAGGATCAGCGGCGGTCGTTGCACGCGGACGATCAAAATATTTGGGGGACGGGAACAATTATGGTCAAAATATGCAACAAGTATAGCAGACGTGTGCATTCTTCGTCGATTGCATTGTGGATTATCCTGTTGTTGTTGTTGATGTTATTGTTTCGTTGGAGATTGTGGAAAGTGGTGTGTAGGTTGTTTGTAGGTAGGTTAGGGGCAGAGACGCGCGCCGCGACGTCGACGTCGTCTCTTGTTTTAGCTCATTGGGCGCCAACCGGATGCCCGGCCAACGCTACAATCGATACCGGGACCCGACCAATCCCGTTCCACTACGAAGCCAGCCTTCTTTTGTCTTTGCCCGAGAACAATGGAGGATCCGATACGTTTTTTTTTTTTTGCTTCTTTCGTTCGTTCGGTGCTCTTCAGTTTTTGGGGCTCCACGTGCACACGTCGCATTCCCCATCTGGACATGTGCTCAGCATTTACCTCTTAATTAGTTCATCATTATTAAAGGTAGTCGAAACCATTACAAAATCCATATAATGTAATGGATTACTGTATATCTGTAATGGTATATCAAATATGAAACTCGTTATTCTCTCTAATATGAATGAATATTGACTAAAACTTAAGTCACAAAAATATCTAAATTGAAATATCTGTAAACTAATATAAAACTAATCAGTTTATAAATAAAACAATTAGAGTAAATTTTAGTAATATTGCAATGTTTTAATAAAAAAAAAATATACGTTTTCCAACTTATGGGTTATTACAAAAATTCTGTTAATGTTATGATTATCGAGTTTTAAGGACTTGTTGAAAAATCGTGTTATTTAATTATATAATCAAGTTTCCAAGATACTATCACCAATCCAAGTCTAATTTGCTTAACTTTAATAGAAAACAATTCATCCTAATCGATGAAAATGGTGTAACAAATTTTCTTTTTGTATTGAACATGTAGGAAAACACGGGAATCAAGAAGGTATTTGAAGAATACTAAAAAAATAACATTATTCCTTTATAATCAAATTTGCTAATTCAAGTTCAATCAGTTTAATATTAAAGAAAAACAAGTGCTCAATGAATAGAAATGAAATAATTACTTTTTTTCTGGAATTGAACATGTGCGAAAACACGTGAATTGTGTTAAAAAGTCGCATTATTCTATTGGTCTCAATTTTGTAAAGTGACGGTCATCAAGTTTACTTCGCTTAGGAGTAATGTAAAACAATTGCTCAATGGATGAAAATGATATAACAAATTTTCTTCTTGTATCTAACATGTGTTAAAACACGTGAATGACGAGGAGAGATAGCTATCACCACTTTTGTGGCGGTGTGTCTTCGAAGGACACGAGGAAGACGCGTTTCTGGGACCAAAAACAATGAAAATCAGGGGGGCGGTGGGATTCTCTTGTTTTGCCCTGAGAATGACACGGTCCATTGTGACCGCCTTTTGTACACTCGCTACTCTGTATCGATTTCATCGAGATACGACCACCACCATCACCGCCGCCGCCGCTACACCGCCCCTCGACCACCGCCGCAGCCGCCCCCAGCGCACGACATTCCAACCCCTTCTAGGAACGCGAAACAAAACACTTCTAATGCAAATTTGAACGATTGTTATCACACATCCTCCTCTTCCAGCCTCCATACTTTTTCCGCATCTCCTCCCTTTGCCTAACCAATTTACAGCCGTTATTTGCTTAATGGAAAAGAAACCTGTTGATGGCTCTCCTCCTCCTCCTCTTCCACCCACTGTTTAATTTTCAATTATCCTCGCCTCTGCGTAGACACAGACACAAACATACACATTGTGTGTTTGTTTGTATACAAAAACAAACAAAAAATACAAAATAAAATATATATCATATCATATAATTAAAATAGGGGGAGAAGACAAAAACTTCTTGGAGGCATCGAAACTTCGTAGACTTCGCCATATTTAATATATCGCTAGTTTTTAACTCTTCTCTCCGCCAAGAGTCAACTCGGCGAGCTCCAAATAAAAGGGAAAAGTTTTGTTTCAGAAAACTTTATTTATTATCATTTGTGGGCGTACTTTCTCTCTCTCATTCTTTCGCTCTCTTATTTTATCGTCTGGGGGGCCACCCGTTCGTACCATTCTTCTCGACCGTTATTTATCATCTTTCTCCTTTTGTACACTTTTTATTTGTACAAATCTTAATTTGATGCCCTGATTTATAGCTACTGTAAAATAATTATTCATTAAAGATATATTACTTCAAATCCATTCCTTATTTCTATTTCAACCAATAAAAACTTTCTTCATTATATTTTGAAACAAAAGAAATACTATAGTAAGCTCTTATTGGACGCTGCTGATTTGAAAATTTAAACTAAAAAGTTCAAAAAAAAGTGAATCATTTTTCTTCATTAAGAATTTTATTAGTTCTATCGTTCTATTCGACCCACATTACTAAACATTTTTGCTAATGATAAAAAGCAATAAAAATTAAATGAATATGACTACTTTTATTGATATAATATGAAAGTTAAATAATTTTAAATGACAACTCATAAAATTTAAGCAATATTTATTGATAGATTACAAAAATTTAGCAATTTCATTGAAATATCTGTAAACTAATATAAAACTAATCAGTTTATAAATAATAAAATTAGAGTAAATTTTAGTAACATTGCAATGTTTTAATAAAAAAAAATCTTAGAGAAGAAAATATACGTTATCCAACTTATGGGTTATTACAAAAAAAAATTGTTAATGTTCTGATTATCGAGTTTTAAGGACTTGTTGAAAAATCGTATTATTTAATTATATAATCAAGTTTCCAAGATACTATCACCAATCCAAGTCCAATTTGCTTAACTTTAATAGAAAACAATTCATCTTAGTCGATGAAAATGGTGTAACAAATCTTAATTTGATGCCCTGATTTATAGCTACTGTAAAATAATTATCCATTAAAGATATATTACTTCAAATCCATTCGAACTCTTATTGGACGAATCACAGCTGTTGATATGAACATTTAAACTTAAAAGGTCAAAAAAAGTGAATCATTTTTCGTCATTAACAATTTTATTGATTCTATTCGACCCACCAACATTTTTGCTAATGATAAAAAGCAATAAAAATTAAATGAATATGACTACTTTTATTGATATAATATGAAAGTGAAATAATTTTAAATGACAACTCATAAAAGTTAAGCAATATTTATTGATGGATTACAAAAATTTAGCAATTTCATTGACAGCTGTCAAAAATTGTGCAATTTAAGTTGATAGGTTACAAAAGGTTAATATCCTTCAATGACATATTTTAAAAATCGCCTTATTTGGGCATGAAATCGTCACTCATCTGCGTCACGATGAATCATCTGCAGTTGCGCACGTTTAAACAATCCTTATTTGAGCACAAAAATAGAGTGTTTCATTCTTCTCCATTATTTGATTTTAACTAATATTACTAACTTTCAATTTCAGATTAAAAAATATTTGTTTAAGCTTAACTGCAGAAAGTGTTAAATCCAAATAATATGACTTTAACTATGAAAATTGTTATTAATTTATTAATTTTCAATCAATATTTTTTGTAATTATGTAAAATAATAATAATTAAAGTGTGTGTTTGAGTACAGTAAGCAAATTAATGAGGATTCTTATGAGATATGAAACTAAATAATTACTCTAAAGAAAAAAGTCAAAAAACAAGGACAAATAGTTTACTTAAATTATTTTCGCGTCTGCTAGTTATTATTAATATTTTTTTCTTTTGTCGTTTCCTAATTCTTACAGTTCGAGTAGGAGATGGTCGATGAAAGATGTTTAATGATTGAGCGATCAAAGCGAAACAATTTACGAATAGAAAGTGCTTAATGATTCCGAGTCGATGGTGGTGGATGTTGGATGGAGATGGCGACCGGCGCGGCGCTCCAGGTTTTCCTTCCTCTCTTTTTCTTTTCATTTCTTTCTTTCTTGAGCAATTTCGACAGATCACTTGAGTAAATCACGCACATGCTGCTCTCGCCAACTGTTCCGTCTGTTAATTTCCTAAATATTTTCAGTCTCGGTAACGTATACACCGCGCTGCATTGTTACAATTGTTACGAAACATGCCAGAATGATTTCTTTAATTACACTTCGCCGATCGTACACGGCACAGCAACAACAATAAAAGGTAAACACACAATGTACGGGTTTCATTGCCACGCGAAGATTAATTATATGTAAATAGTATGAAAACCGAAATCAGGTTTTCAACAAGGTATTATTTTTTTTTCGTATCTTTTTGTTTTGGAAAAGGAAAAGAGAAAGAGAGAAAAAACGAGATGATTCGCGTTCGATTATTATTGATGATGATTCGAACGTTTCACGTTTTCATCGATGATGATGATAATAAAGAGTGAAATTTAAGAAAAAGTAATTAGTGTACAATTAATTATTAGTGAAATAATGAAATAAAAGTGAATATATTTTTAATCACTTTAATTCAACAATTCATAAATTATTATAATAAATTGAAAGATATACACAGACGTTCACACTTTTATTCACAGTTTACAAAAGTTAAGTAACTCTCATTGACATCTCACAAAAGTTCAATAACTTTCACTAACAGAACAGTTTAGTATTTTTTAACAAAATTTGAATATTTACATAAGTTATGCAACTTTCATTGACAGCTTACAAAAGTCAAATAACTTGTATTGATAAATTAGGAAAGTTAAGCAATTTTAATTGACAACTCATAAAAGTTAAGCAATGTTTATTGATGGAAATTAGGCAATTTTATTGACAACTCACTAAAGTTGACTACTTTTATTGATAATAATATTAAAGTAAAACAATTTTAAAAAAGAAGTTATAAAAGTTAAGCAACATTTAATAATAGATTAGAAAAGTTTAGCAATTTTATTGACAGCTGTCACACATTTTGCAACTTAAGTTGACAGGTTACAATAGCAATTTTAATTTACAACTCATAAAAAGCAATGTTTATTGATAATTACAAAAATTAGGCAATTTTATTAATATCTTATGAAAAGTTTAGCAATTTTTATTGACAGGTAGTAAAAGTTATGCAACTTTAGTTGGCAACTAAGAAAAATTAAGTTGGTTTATTGACTTTAGTGAGATGACTACTTTTATTGATATAATATGAAAGTTAAATAATTTTAAATGACAACTTATAAAAGTTAAGCAATATTTATTGTTGGATTACAAAAATTTAGAAATTTTATTGACAGCTGTCAAAAATTGTGCAACTTAAGTTGACAGGATACAAAAGGTTGATATCCTTTAATGACAACTCACAATGTTTATTGATAGATTACAAAAATTAGGCAATTTTATTGATATTTTACGAAAGTTTAGCAACCAAGAAAAAACAAGTTAGTTTATTGACAGCTCACTAAAGATGACTACTTTTATTGATATAATATGAAAGTTAAACAATTTTAAATGACAAGTCATAAAAGTTAAGCAATATTTATTGATGGATTACAAAAATTTGGCAATTTTATTGACAGCTGTCAAAAATTGTTCAACTAAGTTGACAGGTGGAAATTGAATAACAACTCACAAAAGTCAAGTAATTGTTATTGACTGATTAGGAAAGTTAAGCAATGTTTCTTAATAGATTATGAAAATTAATTAACTAGGAATGTTTAGCATTTTTTATTGACAACTGTCAAAAGTTATGCAATTTAAATTGACAGGTTACAAAAAATAAGTATTGTTCAATGACAATAACTTTTATTGACAACTAATAAAAATTAATTAACATATTACAAAAGTTAATAAATTTTTATTGAAAATTGTCAAAAGTTGTGAAACTAAGAAAAGTGTTTAACACAAGTAAAGTAAATTTTATTAATAAATTAGAAGAATTAAACATTTTTTTTGTGGTCGATGAACGATAATAAAATGAACTTCGTAACAAAATACAAAATAATTACAATTACCTTGACTACGATTACAAATTCAATGTTCGACAAAGTCAATGATCGTTAATAACATATAGGTACAAATATATAAATATATATATTTTTTTATTTGTCTGGATTTTAATATTAATATTTCCATTCTAATGCGCACCATGATTATTATTATTATTACCATTATTATAATTATTATTATAGGCGCGACGTTACTGCGAACACATACAAACTCACTGTCGGGTCCCGCATTAAAATTATTCACGATATTTAGTTATATAACGGCGATAATATTTTATTTTTACGGGCGCGTCGTTAAATTTTAAAGCTTTCAAATAATTTTCAACGCTGCAAAATCTTAGCTTTACGACCAGACCGGAGGATTGAATTATATCCCAAACACACATACTGTTCTTCTCCTCTCGTCCTTTCTGTGCAGCCGATTTACATACTTTATTAGCGTTGTTGGTTTTCATCTTTAATAAAACCGAAAAATATGACCACAGTGAATATAATGAAATAATTAATTTTATTGAAAAAAAAAAATGCAAATCCATAAAAATGCAAAATTCTTAATATATTAAACTAAACTTTAGTTAACATTAAATTGAAATTAATAGAAAATTATAATGTGATTTGAAACAAAAAAATAAATTGAATTTTTTTATTTCTATATAGTTTTGAATATTGTCACAAACTGCTTGAAAATATTAAGATTTGAGGGTTTGAAATTATTAATTAATTTGATTATTTATATTTTCTTGTAAATATCTTAAATTTTAATGGTAAAAATCCATATTTATATAGGAAAATCATAGTAAATTTGTTTAATACTGAACATATTTACACTTATTATCAATATAAACACATACTAATTTGAGAAATGTTTGTAAATCTAATTAAAATTATATATTTACTGACAAAAACATACATTTCCATAAAAACTATATATCAAAAACAAATCATAATTGTTATGGAGACTTTTACAAGACTTTAATTAATTATAAATAAATTCAATAATTTATATCTAATACTTATTCTACTTTTTTTTAATAAATGAAAAAGAAAAATGAATGGGAAACTTTTACAAGATGTTTAATTATAAATAAGACAAACACTTTATAAATAATACAGAAATACTGCTTCGATCAGTCCGGATTCACTAGAATCTGGTTTGATTTTTAATGAGCAAAATAAAAATAACGAAACGAAAGAACGAAAAATATGACCACATTGAATATAATGAAATAATTAATTTTATTGAAAAAAAAATCAAATCTAAAAAAATGCAAAATTCTAAATATATTAAACTAAACTTTAGTTAATATTAAATTGAAATTTATAGAAAATTATGATGTGTTTTGAAACAAAAAATTTCATGAAATTTTTTATTTCTATATAATTTTGAAGATTGTCACAAACTGCTTGAAAATATTAAGATTTGAGGGTTTGAAATTATTAATTAAAATGATTATTTATATTTGCTTGTAAATATCTTAAATTTTAATGGTAAAAATCCATATTTATATAGAAAAATCATAGTAAATTTGTTTAATACTGAACATATTTACACTTACTATCAATATAAACATATACTAGAAATATTTGTAAATCTAATTAAAATTATATATTTACTGACAAAAACTTACATTTCCATAAAAACTATATATCAAAAACAAATCATAATTATTATGGAGACTTTTACAAGATTTGAAGTAATTATAAATAAATTCAATAATTTATATCTAATACTTTTTCTACTTTTTACTTTTTTTTAATAAATGAAAAAGAAAAATGAATGGGAAACTTTTATAAGATGTTTAATTATAAATAAGACAAACATTTTATAAATAATACAGAAATACCTCGCATGGCACTGCTTTGATCAGTCCGGATTCACTGGAATCTGGTTTGATTTTAAATGAGCAAAATAAAAATAAATTCTGAAAATATACTACTAAAAATTATATGTTTATAGATAAATGATTGTTGTTTTAAGTTTATGTGCTTATATCCTCGATTAGTCCGGTTCTAATAGTCCGGAATATTGGTTATTATTTATTAAGGTAATTATTAAATATTGCCATTTGTCGAGTAGTTTAAGTAAAGATTTTTGGTTATTTCTTAATAGAGGATGAATTCACTATATTTCTCTTCGTTTTGTGGATATAATAATGGTATGATATAAGCAATTATGATACAATTTAATGATATATCAACATAATCAATAGTAAAATTCGATGCAAAAGCTTTACATATCCATAAGAATAATAAGGTAATCAAATTACTAAGATTTTTGATAGAAAATAAGTTTATTTAATAAAATGCAATGAAGTATTTGGAGATTGCTATTCGAGTAACGATTATCGGTTTCGAAATTAATTGGGGACGGAAATTCGTTCGCTTCGTTTGTGGATATAATTATGGTGTGATATTGATTGATATTAATGGAAGGTGGTAGACGTCCTTAATTTTTTTTTGCCGTTCGCACGTGTGATTTTGGTCTTCGAATGAATAAATTAAGTGCGTGGAACGGTTCGAGGAGAGAAGCAACCAACCACTGCTCATGGCACAGCTCGACTAGTTTGTTGCACCTTGTTAATAACGCTGACTTTGCATATTGCTAGCCTTTTTATACATACACACTCGCTACTATATATATATATACACACACAAACATACGTATACGTGAACACATAGAGGGAGCGAGAGAAGAGGAGAAGAAGGCCTTTCGTTCCTCCAGCACGTTTTTAGGAACTCCATTAAACACCGTGCATATGGCATATACGAGACCGCGCGTTCAATTTTCACATTATCGTACATACATACTCATACACACACACGTTCGCATACTTTCCGTCCTCTTCCTCCACCTGACACCCATTCTTCAGCCAATATCATTTAGATACTCGATTTTAGAAGGTGGCAATTAATCACATTCCGAACGGTCATTTAATAATAACTCCTCTCCTCCAACACTTCGTCTTGCTGCCGCTTTTATTTCATTTCATTTTTTTTCTTTTCTTATTCCTCTTCATCTCCAACTCCTCTCCTCTTATTCCATTTACTCCTGTATCACTCCGTCTCTCCTCGTCCTTTTTTTTTCTCCTTCTACCTTCTCCGCTTTATTTTTCACGTTCCGTAATCCTTTTCATCGCAGCTCCTCCAACTCTCTTCCCTTCATTCGCAGACCCTTCGAAACGTTTCCTACCCATGCACTTTGTATCTTTTCACCATTCCTCCATCACTTTTTCGTTTTGTTTGTTCACAATTATTTTCTTTTTTTTTTGCTTCATTTTGTTTTTTTTCTTCTTCTTATTTTCCCTCATCCTCGTTCGCATCTGCATAATGGCACTCGATAATTACACGTTTAATTAAGAAATGAAGAAAAGACGTTTTCTTTGAAAGAGAAGAAAAAAAAAACAGTTGATGCCCTTCGAACGTTACAGAATTAGGTCAATGATATTATCTTTAATGAAACAATATTTGTATATAAGTATAAAATGTCAAAATAGTTCAATCAAATCATAAGTTTTATATAGAGTTTCGTTAGTTGAAGTTCATGACCTCAAGAAATCTGTAAATGTCTGTAAAATGAATCATAAGAGCCTTGAAAACAAAAAAAGTATTATGTATAAATAATGACGATGCTTGAATTATTACCAACATATAATTATTAAAAATATCTTTGATTATTTAATAATTACATATATTTTAAATAACAAACAAGAAAAATGTAAATAGTATTAATTTCTTACTTTATATTTTTTGTTGTCTTTCTTTATGTGTTGATTATTAGTCTGATTAATTACTCATCAAAAAACTCATTTTCAACAAATTTTCATAGATTAATCAAGTTCTTAATAAAACGTTTTACAATAATTATAAATATAAATAAATTTCATAATTCAATATTTTGTAATTTATTTGCAAATTTTCCATTAACTCAATTTTAACAAATCTTATTATTAATAAGAATTACAATGTTTTCTAATAATCATTGCTTCTTTTTCAAACGTTAATTCATATAATTTTTATATTTAATTTTGAACAAATCTTATTTATTCAAATAAATAATGCTGGACGTTTTTTTTTTAATTTTACATAATTTTGTCAATTACATAATTTATATTTACATGTTTATACTTGATTTATCAATCTTTTCAATATCTATTTTCTATGTTTTTGATATTCTCACATTGTTTCATTGCGTTCATAATTTTATTTTAGGTAATCTTTCTCAATTTTATCAGATTATCATCAATTTCTTAATATCTTCGTATGTTCTCTAACTTTCTCTTAACTCTTCCACCCATGATTTATGTATTTGATTCAAACATCTCACAGAGGACAAAGTTTTCTTTCTTCTATTTTTTTTTAAGCTGTGATAAGCTTCCTCATTTTTCTGGCAGATCCTAATCAATTCCATAACGCATATTTGCATAAGGAGACAATCGAGGAAGGATTTAATTGCGCCCGGCTAGAGGAGTTTCGGGTTGTCGCCGAAGATTAGTGTAAAACGACGGCGGCGCCCCCCCGTCGCCCCAAGAATTATGGAGCGCGACGGGGGGTCCGTTCCCCCCCGGGTCTCGCGCCTCGGTCCGCCGCCTCCCCGGCACGGCGAACCTCGCCTTAAATATGATATTACATAATTACTCGAACACCTAGAGTGAATTAATTTCGACTTTGTGTGTAACGCACGTAACGCGCACACAAAGTCCTGTTCTTACCAGTTGCCTTCTCCTCCTTCCCGTTCCTTACTCAGTGGTTAACTTTTAGTTAATACGAGGAGGGGAGATGAGACGTGCAGGTAGCGCCGAAGAAAACACGGAATTAAGCCACTTAGTCTCTAGCTAACAAATTGTTATCTTATTATGATTACATTAAGCCCGCAATCAATTTACGTGTAGGCATGTTGTCTGAACTCCGGCGCTCACCTCACCATACACACATCCACCTGTTTTCATCATTGCTCCATACAGTCCTGCATAATAGGGATTAAAGCTTGTTTGAGACGAAAACAGTTTCAACATTATAACAATCATTACCTATGTCATTACAAAACACTTAACGCCAAAGCAATATTTCAAATATCATTCATACAGTTCAACAACAATAAATCAATTTAGAATATTCTCGAATTCTTGTTACTGCACTGTCTAAATCAGTGTTTTTTTTTTAGTTTTTTTTCACAAGACACTCTTGAATATACTGTTAAATATCCATGTTTTAACTTAATTGAAAAATAAGTGATTTAAACCTTAGCGTGCGAGCGGCGGATATATCCGCCATATGGCGCCATTGAAGCGAACGAATTTCCTTCCCCAATTAATTTCGAAACCGAAAATCGTTACTCGAATTGCAATCTCCAAATACTTCATTGCATTTTATTAAATAAATTTATTTTCTATCAAAAATCTTAGTAATTTGATGACCTTATTATTCTTATGGACATGTAAAGCTTTTGCATCGAATTTTACTATTGATTATGTGGATATATCATTAAATTGTATCATAATTGCTTATATCATACCATTATTATATCCACAAAACGAAGAGAAATATAGTGAATTCATCCTCTATTAAGAAATAACCAAAAATCTTTACTTAAACTACTCGACAAATGGCAATATTTAATAATTATCTTAATAAATAAAAACCAATATTCCGGACTATTAGAACCGGACTAATCGAGGATATAAACACATAAAGTTAAAAAACAATCATTTAACTATAAACCTCACCATACACACATCCACCTGTTTTCATCATTGCTCCATACAGTCCTGCATAATAGGGATTAAAGCTTATTTGAGACGAAAACAGTTTCAACATTATAACAATCATTACCTATGTCATTACAAAACACTTAACGCCAAAGCAATATTTCAAATATCTTTCATACAGTTCAACAATAATAAATCAATTTAGAATATTCTCGAATTCTTGTTACTGCACTGTCTAAATCAGTGTTTTTTTTAGTTTTTTTTTTCACAAGACACTCTTGAATATACTGTTAAATATGTAATAATATTAATTGAAAAATAAGTTACCTTAGCGTGCGAGCGGCGGATATATCCGCCCTATGGCGAGAAAGTTGAATATGCGACTTTAAAAAACTTTAACTCTAATTTACTTGCTGCTACTGAGTGTTTGCTCACTTATCTCACCACGACTGAAAAAAACACGTTGTTGTTATTTTTTTTTAAATTTATATACACAGAGACTCATGTATATGTATACACTTGTTTAATCTTCATCTTGGTGTCGTAATTGAATTAGTTATTTGAGAGACTCTCGGCTGCTGGCAACTTTTACACCATATATATCCATCTCTAAATGTGACACACTAATCACACGGTGCACTCCAGGCGCGCTGGATTCAAATTAAGTCATACCAGGCATTAACATTTACGGAGCCGTAATTGCCATGCAAGCCTGTACACACCGGAGTGCTGCTTCTCGCTTATTAAAATTCAAATGGAAATAATACTGGGAAGAGGAAGATGGATGGATTCATGGTTGTTGGACGGATGGATGGATTGTTGGAGTCGACGGGAATGGAAAAGACGAGATGTTTGAGGAACAGAACTTCTTCAAATAGGTGCATCATATTTCCTCGATTCGGTAAGAGATTTCAACAAAACGTGCGCATTACGTAAATTACCAACAATTACCCTATTAACTCTCAACAAGATACAAATTAAATGTTGAAAACTATCAAACTAACATTCAAGTAAAATTATTTTTTTAGAATCTTTATTCAATTAAGTAACATCACAGACTTAACTTTCACAAGAAGTTTAAAAGAATGATTAAAATAATATTTTATCTTCTTTGTTAGAATGATTTCTTGTTAACTAATTTTAAGTTTTAAGAAAATTTATTCAATTAAGTAAACTATTTAAGTAATATCACAGACTTATCTTTCACGACGAATTAAAATAGAAATTTTTAAATTAATAATTTATCTAATTTATTAGATTTTTTTTATTAACTAATCTTAATTTTTACTAATGTTAACTAACGTATATAAGTAGACTTATCTTATGTAAGAACTTAAAAAAAATGATTGAAATAATAATTAATCTTATTTGTTAGAATGTTTTCTTATTAACTTATCTTAAGTTTTACTTATGTTCATAAAATTAAGTAACCCATCTAAGTAGACTTAACTTAACAACAAGTTAGAAAAGAACTGATTAAGACAATAATTTATCTTTTTTCCCCAGTGTTTTCTTTATAAGTAGTCTTAAATTTTAAGAATATTTATGAAATAAAGTAACATCACAGACTTAAGTATTACAAGATGTTAAAAATCATCTAAACTAAATTGAATCATGTATTTTTTTTTACTAAATCTAGTTCGTAGTGTATTTTTTTCCTATATGCTTCAATCCGTGCGCTCTTGTGCTACTTCTTTATTATTATTATTTTGATGGAGAGGCTTTTGCGGTGGACGTGGTTGAAGTGAGTGTGTATATAAAGAAGGGGATGCGGTCCGTGGTTTCTGGCCTCAAGTAGTTTTCGATTTCCAAAGGAACGAAGGCCAACATTTCACAGCCACCACGAACCACCCTCCCTGCTTACATAGTTTGTAGTGAAGAAGGGGGAAAGCGAAAATCGAGTCAATCCACCAGCAAATATTCTCTATATAAAATACATTAATACAATGCATAATTCATTTAGTTTTTGTGTATATATTAATTTACTGAGTTTACATAATAACAATAAATGAGGCTTCGAGCAGTGCGGATTCAATATAGTACATAAATGATCTTTTTTTCATCTATTACATTCAAATCTATTTATTTGATGTTTATTTTTATGCGGTCTTCGATTAGTCCGGTTTCAAGCAGTCCAATTAGCCGCACTAAGTGAGATATAATGTATTTACTTTGCAACATACAAATTGAGTAATAAAAATGTGGATGCGCCGGGTAAAGAAATTATTTAAAAAAAAATGTTTATATTCAAATTAAACGTTTACATAATGGTTTTATTTGAGGAATTATTTGCAAATGTTGTAGTTTTATAAGGAAATATATGGCTTTGAATTTATTTGTATTGATATCGTTCTAATTAGACGACGTCTGCAGATACTGAGCCAAATGGAATTGAGCGATTTAGCCGATTAATTAACTAATTAATCCGAGACACAAAACAACCATACAGAACTGAAGGTAATCAATAGATCAAAGAAGGAATTCTAATAATATATTACCACTAATTGAATTTTCCAATAAAACTATTCCATTCTGTCGATTTCTATTTATATAATATATTTAATTGTCGGTTTATTATGTACATTAACAAATGTAGAGTAGTTCAAATGCTTTTGAACTTAAAAATCCTCAATTTTTTTAGGAAAAATCAAGACAGAAATCTTCTATCAGAATAACTTTTTTGGTATTCAATTTGTATATTTCCACTAAATGAATTTACAATAAAACTGTTACATTTTGTCTACTTGTAATATGTTTCAATAAATTATGCATAGTACAGTGGATGTTTGTATGGTGAATTGTTTGATTTTCGCGACTCAAAAGAGAAAAAATTCGAAAGTCGAACAACGAATTTCCTTTTTATTCTCAGAATAAGTATGTAATCAAAATAGCCTAATTAAGCCTTTTTAAAGTATTAATTGAATTTTCTAATAAAACTGTTATATTTTGTAATAAGTTAAATTGTCACGTTATTATAAAACATGATTAAGTTTTTCGAGTGGATTTTCGAACTACAAATAATTTGGATTTCGAAAAACTTGGATCTCGAAAGCAGTGTCCTGCTTAAAGGATATGGCGGATATATCCGTCGATAGTCCGCCGTTAGCTACTATAAGATTTGTGTAGTGAAATTGGAAAATGATGTTCAGTTATGAATGTAATTTTCTGCGAATTTGAATGACCTAGTGTAATTAGATAGAATTCGCTTCCAACGCAACTGCCATAATCATTATTTTTTTCCATTTTGTTTCGGTTCCCCGTGTAGTTAGGGTGTAGTTAAGCATTATATATATATAGATGCGTATATAGTTGTATATGCATGTAATTGCGGTTATAATTAGTGGCGGGCATAAAAGGTAATTAACAAACTAATTAAAACTAATGAAATGACATGCGGACATCAAAAGGTCCACCGGACCCGAAGCTCATTAATACGCACTGTTGATATGACTAATGAAAACGCAGCAGCACAACAATGCCTCCATTTAGGCAATTGGATGTCAGGTAAGCGCAAATGATTCCTGATCACATTATGTAGCAATCCGCACGAGATAATAGACTAACTACTCTATCCTCCCGTCTCTACATCCCTACACGTCTATCCATCTCTCGTTCTCTCTCTCTCTCCATGTAGTGCGACCACTGCCCTCTATAATACTACGCTCTCTCTTCTCCTCCTCCACCTCTATCTGCATATATATGTATAGGTTATAGAGTACGTGTATGTTGATGCTGATGATGATGATGTGCATGCACGTTGTGGATGCCTACGGGCCGAACTCCACTCTCTCTCTGCTCTGCTGCTCTCCGGTCAACAACAAACGCACATACATACAAACACACGCACACACTATACAAGATCAAATCAAAATCACATACAAATACGTATATAACACATCAACAAACATACAAACTCGAATCGAATCATCGTTATTACCTAAATTGTTCGAAATTCGAAATTAATTATTGTAGACATAACAGCAAGCATTATTCTTTTAGAATATAACTAAAGAAAAATAATACACACAAATATCATAAATCACTCGTGTTTAGTCAGTATAAGTATGTTATGTAAATAATTGATATTAGTAAGTAAGTTTAATTTTTCATTGTATAAAATGTTCATATAGTTAGGAAATAACAGTTTTCTTTTAAAGTTGATTTAGTTAAGTTGAATATTTCACGTTTAGTAAGATTTGTATAAAATATTCATATATTTATGAAATCTAAAGTTGATTTAAGTATTGAAGTTGATGTTTCATGTTTTCTAAGTTTTGTATATACTAACGTGTAAATAACTTTATTTCTAAAATAGTTTTAAGTAGTTAGATTAAATTTATGATTTCTAAAACCATTAATTTCGTTAACTTCAAAAGAATTATACTGTTAAGTTATATAAAATAAAATTGTTTCCTTATAAATAAGTAATAAATTTTTGTGACTTTTTTCCAATGGATTTGCAAATAGCTCTGATATTAATATTGCGTTACAAAATATGGGTCAAGATTTGCCAATTTCAAGAGAATGAATAGTTATAAAAAAAAGTAATTATAGAAATGTATAATAGGCATCGACTATCAGTAATTAAACGATGTTTCCTACCTATTAAGAAGATTAATTTCGTTTTGAATACAATTAATCACTTGTACACATGAAAGTTAATCTTCGCTAAATGAAATATGAATAATATTCATTCAAATATTTGTAATAAAATAATAAATATTACACATAATTCAATCAAAAGAAAATTACTATTATGAAATAATATTTTTTTTTGTAATTATTGAGTGCTTTAGTTTTTGAATAGAAATAAGATATTTATTTGCTTATGAAACTGTGAATGTGAATTATTGGGAAATATTTTATATCAGTGATTTTCAACAAGTATACAATATTTTTTACTTTGCTAAATTACTTAATCTATCTACTACATGATTTTGGTATTAATGAGTATTTAATTAATTATTAATTATTGATTTTATGAAAAAATAAGACAGAACTGATTTGTCATTAAATTAAACTAATATTATCTATTACCAACTGTGTCATAATACTGTAATTGACATTGACAGTTCATGTATACATTGCATTTGTGAAGGTCGATAAGCACTAGTAGAAATAGGTACGTAAACCTGATAAAAATTGATGTCTTTTTACTAATTGTTTCTAAGTAACATTATTAGTTTTATTTGATAATTTGACATAAATTAGTGTCAGGTATACCAACTGATATTATTTATTACCAATTGTATCATAAAACAGCTATTGACATTTATATTGCATGTATATATATTTGGTTCTCTTTTTATGCGGTAGATACGTTCCACAGGAAAACGCATAAAAATAAATCGCACAAAAAAGGACTAGACAGACGTATAAATATAAAGGATACGTTTCATATTTTTTTAAAACCGCATAAAACTAAATCAATGAGTTAAAATATACCGAAAATCGCATAAAAAAGGTTTATTAAATTTCAGAAAAATAATTAGTCTTACATATTCTTTCTGAAATGTCTATTCATAATTTTATAAAAACGTTAACAATCATAGACAAGTTTATTAAATTTCAGAAAAATATAATGTTAACATATTCCTTCTAAATTTATACGGAAAAATTTTACAAAGAAAAATACTGAAAAGTTTTATGAAAGTTAATCTTTCTTCACATTTTTTCTTTAGAATTATCGTCGTTATATGAGTGTTCGGCATAATTTGCGAACTGGTTCGAAATCACTTTCATCACAAGAAGAGATAGTCAGCATATCAGATCTATGTCCTGAAGATATTGATACATCACAAGTAAAATTATTCTCTTCTTCGCATGTTGATTTTTTCCCTTTGACAATATAATCAGTGACTAAACTTTGCGATGGCTTTGCTATTTTTTTGTACAATTCCTGATATCCAGAAATGCAATTCTGAAGCTCGCATTGAAACTTGAATGCTGGTTCAGAATTATCATCTTTTTCGATGAAATGGTTTGCCAATTTGTGTCAAAACGTGTCAAAATGGCCTAAAATAGTTATTTAAAAAAAATGCTTCTTGAAATAAAAACCGTATTCCATTTGTGGACCAAAAAAATGATGTTTAATTTTATTAATTGTAGGTAAGTAATATTATTAACGGATTTTTTGATAATAGTTTTCTTAAATAATTTATAATACGCCTTCCGTTTAATGGCAATTGAGATCTTATCTGAATGTCTTCTTAAAACCCCTTCTAAATTGTTGTCTGGAAAAAATGGAATGACATCCTAATAAATAGGTATGTATTAAATTACAGTGTGTTAGAGAGCGCGGAGGGCGGTGGGTTCCCTATAAAATATCCAGTGTTTCGTAGGGGGTGCGTGATGTGTGCGGTATATACAGTGTTTGTGTGCGAGATGGAGTGAGAAGGTCGAGTCCGATGTTGGTTGACCATTAATATTCAGCGGCTTGACCAGAACAGGAAATTAGACATAACTAACCGCCACTTGTTTCGGACCCCCCGACCGGGGGTCGAGATTTACGTGGGCCAAATTAAATGAAATTACTGGAGAGAATTTCATCTGGTCCCAAACGCCTAACCCACACACACGAGGTACGCTATGTATTTATTATTACATACGAAAACGGCTATTAAAGTTTAAACCCTCGAAAAAGTACAAAGTTAAAGAGAAAAACAACGAAATAATGCTTTACGTTTCTACGGAAACGAGAAGGGAAAAAGTCTTTCTGGCGAAGAGATGCCGTTGGAAATGTGGAAGGTGCGAAGTCACGGCCCACCGTCATTAGTCCAGATTTGGGACGCATGCTTTTGGGTTCGGAATGCTGAGTCAGTCTGCTCCTTGATTAACTTGTCAGTTGTTTTTACTTTCCCGAATACGGTTTTTCTTCACGTAAGGATAAAACTAACCAACAAGAAAAAAAAACAACCAGAAAAACACCGGAGATGAAGAAGAATATTCAGTACTGCTGCCAGTAATTACAAGAGGTGTGTGTTTGTATCTGCTGTACCGATCGAAATCCCGACAATATCTTTTTATTATTTGATATAAACTTATTCATAATAAACCTTAACAATTACTTGTTGTTATTTTTTGTTAATAACAATATTTATTACATCATATAGACTAGCGGTCGGGGAACCGTGGTAAATTACCCAAAATGGGGTAAAAATGAATTTTTTTTGGGTAATAGGGAAATTTTTCTAATTTCATCTTAC
>NW_017097537.1:0-12935 GCF_001412225.1 Nicrophorus vespilloides | reverse complement strand
TCTATTAAAACTTCTATATAATTAACAAATTCTACATTATTTTTTTCACATTTAATAATATATATTTATGTAACAGTATAAAAATAGTCAAAAACAGAAGAATAAAGTTGAAACTGTTATAAAGTAACAAGTAAAATTATTTTATTTGACAAAAATGGGGTAAAACTTGCACGAACAAATGTTTAGGAGAAAAAACACGGTTTTTATATAAATATTATGAAAGTTTTTGTGTTGGCGTAGAGAGGAAATAATACACTTAATCCAGTCGATTTATTTCTATCTATTAAAACTTCTATATAATTAACAAATTCTACATTATTTTTTTCACATTTAATCATATATATTTATGTAACAGTATAAAAATAGTCAAAAACTGAAGAATAAAGTTGAAAATTTTATAAAGTAACAAGTAAAATTATTTTATTTGACAAAAATGGGGTAAAACTTGCATGAACAAATGTTTAGGAGAAAAACACGGTTTTTATATAAATATTATGAAAGTTTTTGTGTTGGCGTAGAGAGGAAACATGGATACATATGAAGCTTTTTAGAGATGAACTTTTCGGAAAGTTTCTTTCTCTTTTTTGTTGCTGGAATCGTGAGGGTATCGCTAAATGGAGGGCATTTGTCTTTAGCACTGAAGAAGTGTCCGGAACTAACTTTAAGGTTTCAATTGGTGTTGATTAATGCGAAAACAGTTTGATTCATCGCTTGGAGGCGGCGGCGGCGGTGGAAGCGGAGGCGGCGAGCCCGAAACAAAAGATAACATCATATCGCATTTATCTCGGCAACAATAAAATGAGGGGGTGGAATCCCCGCATAAATCAGCGGATAGTGTCCGAATAACATTAGCGCTATTTTAACTGGATAGTGTAGTTACATGGCTCGAGAGCAACGAAAGCAATGGGAACGAGAGGGTTGGATGGAGAGTATGTGCTGGATGGGATTCGTTCACTTTGATTCAATTCTAGGCTACGCAATCCAATTATAATTATTCGAAACTCCATAAATCCCTTTTATCTTGAATAGACGATGGCGGTAATCAATTTATTATTGTTAATTATTTGCGTGATCGGCATTGTCCTGAATACAAAAGAAAAATAGATTTAACAATTTGAGTGGAAACACGCATTGTTCCAGTTGATGAAGTTGGCTTTATAAATTTAGGGTCTTCAAAGTGTTAAAACGTTAATTTAAGAAGGAAGTACAAAAAAAAACATTAATTTACCAAAGAATTATGTTGAAAGGTTTATACTAAAATAGTGAACGATTAAAGCAGTAAAGTAACTTTTTGGGTCACGCTGTATATATAAATGATGAAAAGAAGGAAAGAAGTGCTAGGGTGAAATTCTGGGCAGGGCGCAAATAAATAAGGACGGTTTTCTCGGAGGGCTGTTTTGTCGTGGAATCTCCTAACCTAAGCGAATATGTAAATTCGGCCGCAAAATCAAATCCCCCCACGAGACTTCTTCTAAACACATTACGACCCGACCCTAATTACGACCCACGATAATATCAAACTGTTATCTTCCTTGGTACAAACGCACACGAACACTCATATAAATTTCTTTCCTCTCTTCTTGCGTGTTTCAGGTTACGGAAGTGTCGCCCCGAAGACGGGATTAGGAAAGGCCATGACGATGGGTTACGCAATTTTCGGGATTCCGTTGACGCTGCTCTATCTGTCGAGCGTCGGATCCATCCTCAGCCGAATAGCCAGAGGCGTGTTCTCCAGGGCTCTGTGCTGTTGCCTCTGCTCGAACTGCGGCTACTGCTGCTACGACGAGAAGAGGATGGCTGAAAAGGAGAGGAGGATGAAGAAGAAGCGTCAGCAGTTGGAGATGCAGCAGCAGCTGGCGTTGCAGGAACCGTTCTACGTGCGCTCCAATTCTGGCTTCAGCAACAGCGTGCATTCACCGGTGAAGGATATTGATAGCGTCAGCGGCACGGACAACGAGTCCAAGGCTTCGATGCACGGATTATCTATTTTAGCTCCGATCATTCTATGCTTGTGCATCATGTTCATATACATCTGCATCGGTACTTTCGCTCTCTACAAACTGGAGGGTTGGACTCTTTTGGATGGTTTCTACTTCTGCTTCATGAGTCTGACCACCATCGGCTTCGGGAACATGAATCCCGGTGGAGAAGCCTTCACCGGTTACGAGTCCAACACGACGATCTGGTTCTGCTCGCTTTACATCATGTCCGGAATGGCGCTGACCGCGATGTGCTTCAACGTCGTCCACGACGAGATCGTCCATAGGCTCAAGCACGAGGAGAAGATCATCCGCAAGGCCGCCTCCACGAGCTTCCCCGACGACCTCAACGCCGTCGACCCATTCAACTTGACCTCATGACAGTTCAACATGCAGAACAAACAATCCAACCTCTATCACAGGAACATGACCGAGGAGACGTTGCTCAGCACCGGCACCCCCACATCAGTCATCGACCTGGGACACGAGCTCGTCCCAGTCACGAGCTCCAAAATGCCGGAGGTCCTCGAAGGACCAGTTCTCACCGGCGTCTACACTCTACCAGAAGAACCAGAAAACGAAGAAAACACTGAAATGTAATTTTCATTAAATGCAAAAAAAAGAAAATAAGAAGGAAGAACTAAAACAATTAGAAGATGAAAGTTATTAAGAAGAAGGAGAACCCAAACACATCCCCATCTTTTTTATTAAGCAATTTAATAAGTTTTATACACGTTTAAAAAAAAAAATTTGGAATTACAATATCATTGTCTCGCGGCCAAGACGTAAAACCTAAACACGATACCAGCGAGTAGTCTGACCGTTCTCACTAGACTTTTTGTAAATATTATAAATATTATGGAAACATTATTTAATCTAATACCTAGGATGTTTAAGACATAGGAAACTATTGCTGTTTTCACACCCCCTTTTTAACTGTACAAAAATTTTATTATCAATTTCATCTAATCCGGATTCACCCCTTTTATTCTCAATGTACATACATATGCGAATCCGGCCGATGAAAGTCTAACTCTCATCCTCCCCTTGCCAGAAAAAAAAATAACGAAATCATATTTATACCGAAGAGATTTAACAACATCAGCTTAGATTAAACAAACGCATTAGAAGTTTCATAATTACATAATTAAATTAATATAATTGACCAATCAACTTTGATCTTTTTATCTAAAATATACAATTTACACCAATTGAACTCGACGACAAAAAAAATGACATTTATTGTTGATTTCATCATTTCCCTCCCCGCAGCGAATCCATCAACATCAGTGGAAGAGGGTTTTCTCTTTTTTAGATTACATTTATATCCTTTTATTTTTGGCGTTTCCCCATTCTGCAAAAAACCTTTTTTACATATCACGTCGGGGACATATTGCACGCAGTTTGATTCTCCATTGCCAAAAATTCGCGTTTGATAAACGACAGTGCGGGGTGGTTTTTGTTTTTTTTTGTTGTTGTTTTGTTGGTGGTTGCTGTCCGATTCGCGTTTGTTTTTCGGTTTAGAAGTCGTTAATTTTTCAGGCCAGGGGCTGATGAAAAATCAATAATATATCACTACTGCTCTCTCTCTCTCTTTCTATACTATAATACTAATCCGAAAGGTCACAGAAACATCCCTCAACGAAAGAAATATAAATTAATAAATAAAAGCGTATTAATGAAGGTAAAGAATCTTTTGGTGTTTTCTATTTCTGGAAGTCGCAGAGGGATGGAAAAATAAAATGTGAGGATATTTATGAAACTGATTTGTTTGGTTTTCGGCGACGTTTAATGGATTAAAGCGAACGAATCTTATGAAGTTATATATAACGTATATATCTTTAACATAGAATTATATAATGAGATGTATAAAAAAAAATGATAAATTTCTGTCAAACAGGAGATATATATATATTATAGAGAAAGTATATATACTATATATATATGAAAGTTACACTTAGTGTAATTGAAAATGTCATTTGTATAAACAATGGTGAATGAAATAAAGACTTCTATGAAATATGTAAAAACTTGTTTGTTTTTTTTTTCAATTTCCTTTTCTTGTTTAAAACAATGATTCCTAATAAAAATCTCGTTTATTAAACCAATAAGAAATAAAAAGTAAATTGTAAGCAAATTATTTCAACGTATATTTTTAAATTTTAACTAAATTTCATAAATCATACAAAGTCAATAATCTTAGTTAAGGGTCTAAATCGCAAGTCCAACAACCGAAACTATTGAAATCCCGACGCTTGAAATCCCGACTATGTCAAAATCCCGACTACCATAAAAATGTTAGTGTACAAATTTATAATAATAAAAGACATTGTCGGGATTTCAATATAGTCGGGATTTCGATATAGTCGGGATTTCGAACGTCGGGATTTTGAGCCAGCCGGGATTTCGAAAGTCGGGATTTCGATAGAGTTAATGCTTAAACATCAAATGAATTGAAGAACAGAACAGAAAAGAAGAAAATTATTTTTTTCACTTTGCATTATCCGTATCACAGATACAAATTATTATTTAGTGTAGTAGTTTTCTTATATTATATAATACAATAAAATAAGATTTAGAAGTGTATGAGTATTAACAAATCAAATTATATTTGAAGATGTTCAAATGTGGTAGTTTATTATAGGCAACCAAACTTACAACATTTTAAATCATAATTCTGGTTAAAATCTTTGCGTTTTAATGTAAAGGGTGTCCCAAGATTTGAATTTGCTGCCATTTATGCAAAGTGTTGGCAACCCCAAAAAAAAATCAATTTGACTAAAAACTGTTATTTAATTCAAATCTTGCGTTAATTTTGGGACACCTTTTATTTCTTGGTATATATTTTTTAATTACACATCATTATAATGACTATTTTAATCATCAATGTTAGTTTCAAAATAACTTTTTTATTGGTTTAGAAGCGTAAGACATTGAATGGAATATGTGAAATAATTTAATTTATATTAACAAATTTATAACATATTTAATGAAAATCCAATACATTGGTGGAAGCAACCGCATATGATAAAAATAAGACCGTAATTATTTCAAACATACAAATCATTTGTACTAAATCATTTCTATCTGGGAATTATGGTCAGTAGATCTTTGTAATAGTTTTCAATGAATGGAATAATCTAACATACAAAGATCTACTGACCATAATTCCCAGATAGAAATGATTTAGTACAACTTTAGAAATATTAGATTTATAAATGATTAATTATTATGTTGGGAAAACAAATTTAATTTAAATTTGTACCAATTTGAATATTTGTTGTACGCAACCAAACTTACATACTTTTCATACTGCAGATTTTTGTTTGCGTTTCATTATATAATTTTTTGAAGCTATTACTTTGAATTATTTAATATTTTATTAAGTATTTGAATAATTAACGCTGATTTTCGTAATATTTATGTGGGAAAGTAGACAATTTACTAAATAATGTAAATTTAAGCAAGATTGGAAGATTTTCGTATTTGATTTGAATATTTGTTGTACGCAACCAAACTTACACACTTTTGATTCTGCAGATTTTTGTTTGCGTTTCATTATATAATTTTTTGAAGCTATTACTTTGAATTATTTAATATTTTATTAAATATTTGAATAATTAACGCTGATTGTCGTAATATGTATGTGGGAAAGTAGACAATTTATTAAATAATGTAAATTTAAGCAAGATTGGAAGATTTTCGTATTTGATTTGAAATTTGGATGTTTGTTGTAGGCAACCAAACTTACATCATATTTAAATTTGATTTTACTTATGTTTCTTTAGGTGTTATTTAAGATGTAATATTAAATTAAAGATTGTTGTTTTAAATGTGTTGATTTTATGCTTTGTATGGTTTTAGGAGCGTAGACAATGGATGTAATTAATGTAATTTTGGAGACTATTGAAGGTGGTTGGAAAGTCCTTGTAATCCTTGTAGGGTAAGAGCGTTGTTTGTGATCAAGACGAAATCTAAATATAAGTTTCAGAGGCCATCCGGTTTTTCGAACGGTGTGCCAAAGAGGTATATCGTATTTTCGTTATTTCGGGCGAGTTGTGCGAAATGTCGATAGGTGTCTCCGAGGGTGGCGCGTGTGCAGTTCCCTGTAGCCAGGCACTAAACCGTTCCGGAAATAACATATGTTTGATGATATTCAATGTGGTGTAGATTTGCAAGAAGGACCGGCCATCTTTTTACAGTAACTTGTTTGTTTGGTGGATTTAGATCAAAATTTAATTTGTAATTAATGTCAGAACCACAGTCCGCACTTTTATTAAGGAAGCAACTAGCAGGTGAGTGCATCGCTTCACCGAAAAACGTCTCGCATTTTCCATGTCGTCGTCATAGTCTTTCTCATCCACCACGAACAAAAAAAAAAAAAAAACGAAAAT
Source organism: Nicrophorus vespilloides (assembly GCF_001412225.1). Classification (NCBI taxonomy): domain Eukaryota; kingdom Metazoa; phylum Arthropoda; class Insecta; order Coleoptera; family Silphidae; genus Nicrophorus; species Nicrophorus vespilloides. The sequence goes on along the minus strand of NW_017097537.1, from coordinate 6,562 downwards.
AGTGTGTGAGTGCATCGAATCGTTTTTGGGGGCGCAAAAGCCGGGGGCCAGATGTCCCTGTCTCACACTAGGGGCGCTGCGCCCCCCGACTTTATCCGGCATCGGAAAAGTGCGATCGCAAAACAATGCATGGTCTAATTGGCCGAGTGGCGGCGCCCCCGGCGCGATTCTTCCCTCAGCATACCAAAAAAAAATAATCTTGGATCGTTGTTTTACAAATTTAACGTTTTATTCCATGCAATTCCCATGATTTTATCGTCCACCACGTTCGGGGACTCCTCTAGAACTTCGGACACGCATCGGGGGTTGAATTCGAGACGCGAAAATCAATATTCCCGCAGACTTTCCAATTCGTTTTGCAAGGACGACTTACTCATTCACGCGTTTTTTTTTTCCTTCCTCTCGTTAAATATATATGTATATAGCTACATGCACGCATAATCATCGCCCTTTTTTTTATTATTTCTTTCATCGACAATTCCTCCGCCCATGCAAATCGCTTCTTGCGAAACCTCCTCCAATTACCGTGCATCGACGAGGAAAAACGTGAGGTCGGATATTTAAAAAAGTAACCTCAAAATCCGCTCATCATCATTGATTGTCATTTAAGGATGTGCTCACGCACACGTTTTTTTTTCTCTTCATATACTACCTCGTTTTCAGCAAATCCAATATGAAACCTATGAAATAGCAAATTTGCACCTATCTGATTCAAGAATTTTGAAATTTCACAGAATTACTATTCAAATTTGCCACATTCTCAAGTTATCATTAACCAATAACTTAATTACACTGTGATTTCCACTTTTATATTATTAATCGCTGTTCTTTCTATGTTACAGAATTAAATAAGAACCCTGTTGAGGGTTTTTCTGCTGGGTTAATAGATGACAATGACATTTATAGATGGGAAGTACTTATTATTGGTCCACCCGACACTTTGTAGTAAGTATCCTTTCTCTATCATTTTAACAATCAAGTTTACATCTTTCATTAAAAGTAAAACTATTTTTAGATCACAAATCTATTATGTTTTAGTCATTAATTTATTAATATTCCAAATGATCTGTTTCAATCATTAAATATTTAATCTCTAGTTTGTATTAATAATAAAATTACTTCATCTTAAATTTCATGGAGTTTCAGTAGACTTGGAAATATTAATGATTGAAATAAATCATATGTATATAAAATTTATTTTTTTAACAATCAAGTTTACATCTTTCATTAAAAGTAAAACTATTTTTAGATTACTATTGACTATTATGTTTTAGTCATTAATTTATTAATATTCAAAATAATCTGTTTCAATCATTAAATATTTAATCTATAGTTTATATTAATAATAAAATTACTTCATCTTAAATTTCATGAAGTTTCAGTAGACTTGGAAATATTAATGATTGAAATAAATCATATGTATATAAAAATTGTTTATGTAATGCGAATTTTAGTGAAGGCAACGTTTTACAATTGAAATAAAAGTAAAATAAATGCAGCTAAAAGGGCGTGAAAAGCTGCAGCATGTTTTACATGCAATGGATCAATGATCGCTGCACTCAATTCTGCTCGTAGCACTCGTATCTATATTTATTACGAGTTTTCCATCATGAATGACCATCGACCAAATCGTTTAATTTTTTTTATATTTTTCGGTAATTTTAATATTTTAACAAATCGATTATTAACAAAAAAATATACAAAAGTTAATATTTATAAAACAATAATTTTAAGATTAAATTTGTTTTAGTATAATTAACTAAATTCTCATATTTATTGTAAAAAAATAAATAAATTAAACTTGTTAAAACTTTTTATGAAGTTGACGGATAGTATGGAATACTTCTCGAAGGAAATCGATGCTCACGTACCTGAAAATGTTTCATCAACTTTTTGATATTAATTATGTACGTGTTATTTCTCTATTTTCAGCGAAGGCGGGTTTTTCAAATGTCATCTTAATTTTCCGAAGGAATATCCTCTTAGGCCACCTAAAATGAAATTCGTAACAGAAATATGGCATCCTAATAGTAAGTTACAAACATCAGACAACAACATTATTTTATCATTCGTTTCTATATAAATCATTCGTTCAATTCAGGGCACATTCGCATAATAATCAGTACAAAATACAACAACAATATTCAATTATTCATATTCTAAATTTTACGATTTTACACGATTTTTACTATTAATTCACAACAAGTTTGTTCAATCATTTTTTTTTTAATTCTACGTTTTTAATTTGAGTATTTTACATGATTTTGTTTCTGAATTCACAGCAAGTTCTTTCAATCAATTATTTTATTATTCTATGTTTTGAATTTGAGTATTTTACAAGATTTTGACTATTTTATTATTCTATGTTCTGAATTTAAGTATTTTACATGATTTTATATCTGAATTCACAGCAAGTTCCTTCAATCAATTATTTTATTATTCCATGTTCTGAATTTGAGTAATTTACAAGATTTTGACTCTTAATTCACAACAAGTTTGTTCAATCAATTATTTTATGTTCTGAATTTGAGTATTTTACAAAATTTTGACTGTTAATTCCCAACAAGTTTCTTCAATCATTTATTTTATAAATCTACGTTTTTAATTTGAGTATTTTACATGATTTTGATTCTTAATTCATAGTAAGTTCTTTCAATCAATTATTTTATTATTCTATTTTTTTAAATTTAAGTATTTTACAAGATTTTGACTCTTAATTCACAACAAGTTTGTTCAATCAATTTTTCTATTATTCTACGTTTTTAATTTGAGTATTTTACATGATTTCATTTCTGAATTCACAGCAAGTTCTTTCAATCAATTATTTTATTATTCTATGTTCTTAATTTGAGTATTTTACAAGATTTTGACTCTTAATTCACAACAAGTTTCTTCAATCAATTATTTTATAATTCTACGTTTTTAATTTGAGTATTTTACATGATTTTGATTCTTAATTCACAACAAGTTTTTTCAATCAATTATTTTATAATTTTACGTTTTTAATTTGAGTATTTTACATAATTTTGATTCTTAATTCATAGTAAGTTAGTTCAATCAATTTTTAATTTAAGTATTTTACAAGATTTTGACTCTTAATTCACAACAAGTTTCTTCAATCAATTCAATTATTTTATTATTCTATGTTCTGAATTTGAGTATTTTACAAAAAAAATGACTTAATTCACAAGTTAATGTTTTTAATTGAAATATTTTGACTCTTATTTCAATAAGTTTGTTAAATCAATAATTATTTTACACGATTTTGGTTCTTAATTTACAACAAGTTTGTTCAATGAATGTTGATGTTCTTAGCTTGATTATTTCACACAATTTTTGATTAGTTCTGAGAAAGCTTTTGGCCCTGAATGAACTATTCCAATTGGCTAACTTAAGTAGAATCGTTGCCAAGACAAAGTAAATCAGGGCATCATTGTTGTTAATACGATTCGTAGTGATTTGCTAACCAGTGTGTAATTTATTGTTGTGCAGTTGATAAAAACGGAGATGTGTGTATATCAATATTGCACGAACCGGGCGATGACAAATTCGGTTACGAGAAAGCGTCAGAGAGATGGTTACCCGTGCACACAGTAGAAACTATTTTAATTTCCGTCATTTCCATGCTGGCGGATCCCAACGACGAGTCACCTGCCAATGTCGATGCCGCTGTAAGTACCACCAAAAAATCCATACCAAAAAAACATCATTTTCTTTTTTCACCGTTTACATAATCTTAATACGCTTTTGTTCTATTTGCAGAAAGAGTGGCGGGAGTCATATTCTGAATTCAAACGAAAGGTAGCGAGATGTGTTCGGAAATCCCAGGAGGAATGTTAGTAGCGTATAAAGAAATATACAAGTAATAATAATATTAATGATAATTGAGACAAAAAAAAATACACAAAAATAAAATTACAACAAAAAAAAGCTATAAACTCTGATACCATCAACTCTCGTAAACAACAAACAACAACAATACTTTTCATTTTATTTCGGAACATATAAACAATAAATCCACACCATATTCATTACGTAAAAACCATTTTCACTATGGACGTGACGGAAGAAAGAAATAATTAACAAAATGAAAAAAACAACAACAACAAATAAACCAATACAGAAGCAGCAGCAGCAACAAAAAAAAATAATAATAATAAATAATAATAAACATATATATTTAAGCAAAAGAATTTATACATATATCGAGGAATATATGGGAATTTGAAGAAAAAAAAAACAACAACACCACACACACAATAATAATAATTGAAATATATAAGGCGTCTTTTTGTATAATGGCAATTTGATTTTATACTTTTCAAAAGAAAAATATATTTCCCACGTTAGTGAGATCTTCTTTTTAGAGATGAGATCAATGCAACAACAACTAATAAAAAAAAATCGAATAATGTTTACTTTCGAAATCCTCCATCCTCGACGCGCGGACAAGAAAAACGTAGTTACGAGATATTCAACGTGTTCCTCTCATTTTCTTGTTTTTGTTTTTTTTTAAATATAAATTATTGTTATTTTGTCCATTTATCGCTATAGTTAAATATTTTTTTTTTATATTCACTTGTTTCTATTTCTTTGTGCTGCCCCCAAATGTCTTTAGTTTGTACGTATTATCATTATTATATATATATATTGTTCAGATTCTTCCCTAATACATTTTTTTTTACACATTTAATAATTTTTGTTTTGTTCTGTATCGCCCTTTTTAAGGGTGTTTTTTTTTGCTTTCATTAAGTTATCGCAGGGCGCAGCAATAAACCAATTGCGTATTTACAACAGAATCATCCGTTTGCGATTAATTTCTTCTTTATTATTTCCTCGTTATTGTATTTTATCATTTTTGTTCCGAACGTAATCGGAGCTTTTAGTGAAGTGTTCCGTTCATTCATTCTCATTAAATCAATTTAGTTTCCAAGAAGAATGATCTGAAGTGAATAGAAAATAAATACGATGATGATGATGATAACGAGATGTTTGTGTTCCGTAATTTTAACTACAATAAGAGATGATCCATTGTTTGTTCTTTTCAAGTGCATTTACCTACAATACAAACGATTATTCATGCTTTTTTTTTTTTTCGCTGAATAACAAGAGATTAACTGTTTTTGTTCATTCATGTGATATAATATTATTTTGTTTTCTCTCCTTTCCTACACTTATTATATATATTTTTTTCTCTCTCTTAATTATTTAGTATAAACTCATTCAGTGATCGTCCATTAATTAACAGAGAAGGAGCGCATCTTCGAAAAGAAAAACTCTTTGGATTCTCACCTCTCCTCTAGCCAGATTATTATTACTATTTTCTGTTATTATTAATTATTACTACTTATAAACTAGTGAGCGATTTCACCTATTATTATTATTTGTCTGATACTCTATATCCATTATATATATAATTTTCTTTAAAAACTTTATTTTTATTTATTTCTTTTTCAAATTCCTTACGTTCTACAAGTTTATAATTTAAATAAATTTTTAATATCGATGATACCATGACTTTATTTCGGTCCACACCCACAAATCCTCTTCTCGTAATCCCAAAGCCAATTCAGACGTTTGTTTCTTCACTTACAAAACCTCAGTTTTCTCCATTGTAAATCTATTTGTGGATGAGAATAGTCACAAGTTTAATTAAAGATTCAACCACAAATATCTCATTTAGATAAGTTTCAATTCTCAATATATAAATTGTTTTAATAAACGAATCATTACAATAAAAACGTCAACTAATTTAGTTGTAAATGTGTTTTTTTTAGAAATAAAAAAACGAGAATTGAAACTGAAAAATTGCAGATTTTTTTTAATGATTTTCTTTTTTTTTATAGAAGTTACTGAAAAGCTGAAGAAACAACTCTACTGTCAAAGGAAGGCGTCGCGCAAAGTTTAACTAAAAAAAATAATAAATTAGTTTAGAAAATTTTGTTTATTCGCTGTTGTTTATTTGTGATTTTCAGTTTTGGTCAGATAATTAAATGAGATGATTTTTATCGAAAATTTTAATTTAATTTTGAAATCAAAATCAATGAAATGTACAAATGTACTCGCTACATTCCCCAAACATTCAGCTTTCATATGCATCCTTTGGATCCATTCTATCTTTTATAGTTTCCGAGAAAATCAATCAAATGTGAAAACACTGCTTTTTTTAACGTTTTCTCAAATTTAAACACTAATTACAGCCAAACCGATGAAACCACAATAATATATGAATACTCGCTACATTCCCCAAACATTCAGCTTTCATATGCATCCTTTGGATCCATTCTATCTTTTATAGTTTCCGAGAAAATCAATCAAATGTGAAAACACTGCTTTTTTGAACGTTTTCTCAAATTTAAACACTAATTTTTTTAATGATGTTTAAAAACTAATTTTTCAAACTTATTTAAGACTTTAACAGCCAAACGATGAAACCACAATAATATATGAATACTCGTTACATTCCCCAATCATTCAGCTTTCATATGCATCTTTTGGATCCATTCTATCTATTATAGTTTTCGAGAAAATAATAAATGTGAAAACACTGCTTTTTTGAGAA
>NW_017097536.1:0-18064 GCF_001412225.1 Nicrophorus vespilloides | reverse complement strand
TCATAATAAAGTATATAAGGATTAGCATTTTTTTGTTTAGAGATAGTCTACTAAAAAAAATGGAACTTTAAAAATATATAAACTAATTAAGAATGATAATAGTACATAACGATTAATTGTTTGCATTGTTGTAAATACATGCAGTAGTCAGTATTGACCTAGAAAACAGTAGGTATGAGTTTGAATATTAAGTATCCAATCTACAATACGATTTTAAACTATTAAACAACGTATATGTACAACTAATTTTCAGATTAAATAATATTTAGTTAAACACGTAATAATTTTATTTCATTAAAATATTACAATTTTTTCTTGGAAAAAGCTTGATATTTTAATTTGATTTTAATTAATAAAACCGAAATTCAGTAATTTATTTATTATTTGTTTAATTATTTTCGAAAATGTTACTTCATACATTCTGCAATTTACCTAATTACTATGTGATACTTGTCAAATATTGCGTAACTAGTAGCCGGTATTGTTAAAGCAGTTGTCTTCATTCTAATAATTGTATGCAAGGTAGGTTAATCACCACTTTATGATTAACATAAACCGCTTCTTGTTTATACATGAAGGCAATTGTAGCCAAAAAATTCCAACTATTAATGGTACATTACCTGTAATGTCTGTATGTGTAAAGAGAGAGACTTAAAATTAGCATTTTTGAAAGTGCGCCTCATTATGCAAAAATTGCAGTTTAAGAAAAATATGCGATAGATAATATGCAAATCTGCTCTCCAATTCAGTGCACACGCGTTACGAAATACCATCCAATGTTGCGAATTCGAGTGAAGCCCGTTCGAAAAGAATAATCGAATGTCTTGCGTAGGACACCGAATCCAAGGATGAATATGAAAACTCGAACGTCGAAATCCAGGTAAAGGCTACAACAATTTCCAATACTCTCAACTCTTTTTTTTTTATTATTTGTTACTTCGATAAGTTTGTTTATAGAAGAATGGAATCGTAATCTTCGTTTTCTTCCTTATTGCTATACTATTATTGTTATTGTTCTGATCCTGGCTAATAATGGGCCAACGCCCATTTCGATACATAGATTCCTGAGTCTCCCTTGGGGCGGTCGTGGGTGGCGTGAAATTCTTCGCCCCCACGAAAATCTCTTGATTATCCACGTACAAAGTCAATGGGTTCAGTTAGGTTACAGTTAGATCGGGTTTAAATAGACCGAGCGGAGTGAATCAAGGCCGATAAACATAAAGGATAATATCACGTATGGCAATGACAATGGAATTGAAAAGTGCTAATATTTGCATATAAATATAATTACTTTCAAATCCACTTTAGGTCATTACGCGCTACAGTTTTTGCAGTTGAAATTAATTTTTGTTGGTACACTAATTAAATTTCTAGTAAGTCGATTTAATATTGCAATAATACTATGATCAGAAGGAAACAGGCATATTTTAAGCTTGTAATAAGTCGTAAGTAGACGTCATCTTAATCTTCTTGTATATTGTATTAGCAAATTTGTTGATTATTATTATTATTGCATACTTTTTGAACCTTGCTTTCAATTAATACTAGAATTCTATTAATATTGTCAATCTATGATTTACTAAGATTTTATTTCATTATTTAATTTTAAAATGATTGTTTATAACATGTTGATATTATATAATATTTGTGATTTATGATGATTAAAATATATTGATTTATGTTCAGTAACAACACAATTTTGTGAATACAGTTAATCTAGTTACGACCAATTTAATTACATTAGATTTTATTAATAAATATTTAAAATATTTTTTTTTGTAGTTTTGATGTTTAATAAATTATTCATTAGATAATAGTTTTACAAAATTTTAAAGTTATCTTTGTTAAATTATGTTTACTAAACAGGTAACTAATTATTTAATAAGTTGTACTTTGGAAATAATGAATGAAATAATAAATAATTACATGTACTAATTAAAATAATTATAAATATCAAAACTGTATTTAAATAGTAATAATTTAAATTTGAAATTAGTGCATGTTTTTTAATAGTTTAATGTTGTTTTATAAATAACTAAATTTGTATAATCCTATTGTTATTTATTATTCAAACTCAAACATACGGTTTTCTAGGTCAACAGTGAATATTGCATGTATTTGCAACCTTGTTACCAATGAATCCTCCTTGTATTTCATAGATTATTGTAATAAATTATTTGTTTATAATGTTTTTATTTTAGAAAGTGAATAAATGTTGATTAAATTAATTGAATTCAATAAGCAACGTCAAAACATAATAGTTAAAAGACAGTTAAGTAGGTTCTTTAAAAAAGTAAATATTTACGTGCACAAGAAAACAGATTAAATCAATTAGCAAGTAGAATAAAATATTAGCAAATAATTTCTATCTTATTTATATGAGGAGAAATCTGTAAGAGCTACAACTCAAAAACCATTATCGACATACAAATATGGCCGATGAAAGACACGCGATTATTGCTATTAGAAACCACTAATGTTGTTGAAAATCACGTGTCTAATGAGGCTCTTCGGAGCGGACAGATTAATTTTACTTTTGCCAATATAAATTCATACCGCATGGATGATTGATAATCAAGTGAAAATGAGATCGCGTATGAAGATGGTCGTAAAAGAGTGGAAAATGGAAATTCCAAGATGCGCATATTTTCAGGATCGCGTTTTCGTCTCGTACTTGAGATCATTATGCGCAGACTAATAACAGCCTGGACGCCTAAGTACTGTTATAATGAACCACGTCTCGTTACTTCCAGTTTATTTTTAGACGTGGCAAATGTCAACAAATAAAGGCTGGGAATTGTACACACTTTACTAATAAACTTCTGTCTTCTCTTTTGCAGATCCTCGTGAGGATTCCTAATTTGAAGGTGAGTGCAGATGACCGAGTTAAAGGTACACGGGAGAAAGTGAACTCTGATCCTGGATCGAGGACAACTCCTTTTTCGGAGATCGCAACATACATTCCGAAAAAATAATACACAAAGTTGTTACATAATCGCTGTGATTGTGGTAAATCGGATCTGGGTGACCGCGTAATTATTATATAATCGTTACTTGTGTATTCGTTTCTTTGATCAAATCGAATCCTTTGACTGCGTGAGTCATCCGAGTGAAAATGCGCAACAAAGACCTTTAAATTTATTTCGGAATTCGTGGTACGCGGATTCGCGAGGAATACGTAAAATTTAAATGCACACGAGAATTCGTAATGTGTCTTGAGATGGTAACCTTTGTATATGAAGAAAAAACTATAGTTGTTAAATCCGGGTTGAAATCTTAGAGAATTGCTTCCATTTTTTAGTTTAAGGCGACTACCAACTATGAGATATTTGTTACTTTGTAAGTAATTTAAGAAACTACTTGTACTTACGCAATTTTAATTGAGACAAGTAAACAAATATAGGTATTTTTAAAATTGAAATAAACATGCTATGATGTATTTGGTAAGATAAATAGTTGTCAAGTTTCGTATGCGGTGTTTCCGTAAAGCACATAATAAAATGATGATGCAACAAACAAAAGAAATTTGTGGGTTACGTAAATGTCAATAGTTCATAGTTGAAACTAATAAATATTAATTTATTAGTGCATTACGAAAATATTCATGTTTGACAAATTAGTTAAGCAACGTACTTTACGGAAACGATTTTGGATTGGTGATTTGAACATCCCTGTAAAATAGATGCGGCTAATTATCGGCTCTGTTTTCAAACCGAATTGATCGAAGCCGCACTATGCGAGATATGTTGTACTCTGTATCTCTGTGATTGTACCATTACTTACTAATTAAATGTTACACTATTCTTAAATATGCAGAATAAAATAAAAAACATATTTTAGATATTATCAATGATATTCATGAATTAGTTTGAAAACAAAAACATATATTACAGCAGCAAAAGTATGAAATAAAAAAATAATTGAAACGGGTTATTGACCGTAAGTTTTTCTGCCCACAAAAATATATGTTGCAAATAAGAAATAAGCTCAGAATTATTAATAATAATTTTTATTGCAAACTTAAAAATATATACTAAATTTGAATTACAAGATTCTTAATAACTTCCTATAATTAGTGATGTTTTTTTTAACTGTACATAGAAGCATTCTGTTCTGTAAATATTAATTTAATATTTCTTTCCGTCGTGATGTGATAACCTAGAATGTGGATATGCCTGCAACCTGACATTGTTCTTATAATATAATAGCCTAGAATGCAGAGAAGGATTTGAATGCAATATGGCGTATCAAAACAAGATTGATGAAAAACATTATATTTAGTTTAAGTTAACAATTCGATCCGCGCATGGCATTTTCCAATTAACATTCGCCGTTATCGCGTGGTAATTCTCACGAAATCATCGAACAGATGCGATGCTCACAGAACACGAAGATCCTTCCTACTCTGGCGCCTTCTCAACTACTTCGTCCTTTTTAGCGCACAACAGCAGCAGCATCGAACGCAAGACAATTGTATTCAAATGCTGCCGGTTACGTAATGCGGTATTGTTTTCGCCAAGTAAAGCATGAAGCCGACGAAAATAAAGCACACACGGAAAAGAGATTTGCTGCATGGATTTGCAAATCGTTTCCTTGTCCGATGCAAAACGTATCGATGCAAAAAATGTATAAGTATATAATGATTGCCCAATTTCGTTTCTTAATTAACCTCTCCACGCTACGTGATTGTTTATATAACAGACTTTACGAAATATTCCGGTTCGTTGCTGTTCTTGCACTCTATTTTTATTTATTTATTTATTTGTTTTGTTGTTTAGAACGAATCCAGTTCTATTAATTGCATTTTATCGTGCAGAGCATTTATTATGCAGCAAATAGAATGATCACGGCTGTCCAGGATTAACGGAGATAAATCCGAGTTGTATCCATTTATTAAATGAGTCGTTAAGATAAGTGCATTGTTGGTTGAGGATTCATTAAAAACACTTAATCTTCGGAGCGCTCCTCTTGGTGGATCAAAAATACGAATCTGAAATATGAAATAAATAAATATTGGAGTTCTTCAGAAGGTGTGTTTTGTGTGCGCACGATGCGAAACAAGGAGTTTAGGTGTGGTTTAAAATGTCAACGAAATATAGGAACATCTGTCATTGACAGTTATGCAGCCTGTTCAGAAGCGTATCAGGAATGAGGAAATAATGAGTAGTCACTGGGAAAATGCGAAAATAATTAGAATCCTGAAAAAGCACCCAAAGCGCTTCGAATAAGAAACTCCATTAAATGGCAATTACATAATTATATATAAATACATATACACGCGAGTTGGCGAATTGTTTATATTGTAATCGTAAATAATATCCTCCGATAAACGGATGCGTTCGACTTTGGTAAAAATGTAGGTTAAAGTATTACCATTAAGAACATCCGCCGTTTGCTTAATTATTGCTTTGCTTCTCCCGCTTATAAATGAACACGTTATTTCTTTTTTATAATTCATTACGCAACGAAAAGGAAAACTAAAGCTAATCGGTTTCTTTCAAAGAAAATCGCAGCCCGTTCGTGAGGCAATTATTGTAATTAGAATTTTTTGTGTCGTTTCCTCGGTAATGTACAATAATTAGCTGTTCTTCATATCGGATTTACCTGTGTATATAAAACTTTTATATAAATTATTTATTTTACAGCACATTTTAATGCAATGCATTTCCCTCATTTACATTATATATTTCTCTCATCAACGTTAATTTTCCTTAATAAATGGTAATTTAAAACATACTGGTAGGTAGCAATAAAGTTACAACTGTCGTCGGAATGCAAATACGGAAGATAAACTGAAAACATATTAGCAGAAACAATTAATATAATAATTTTTACTTTGTTGTAAGAATAATAGAAAGCAATTCAATGTTTATATTTGATTTTTTTTTTCTGTTGTATTTGGCATTTAAATTACTAAATAATCTTCCATTCCGTTATTAGATATTTCCATAAACATGGTCATGAAAGGAAATACGATGATTGTGGTTTCGATATTCATTTCTTAAAGGCCATGGAAAATTCTAAAACGAATTGTTTCATTTATAATGAATATTTATTCAATAGTTCGAGGTGCACGTGTAACAATAATAAATTATTATCGTAATAATCAACCAAAAGATTTACTTAAAAATATGAATATTATGAAAGATCAAAATGTTAGACTACACTTTTGTACTAAACTAATCATTGATTAAATAATGATTAGTTTAGTACTGCAAATAATACATTAAATTTCATTTTATTTTTGTGTAATGTATTTGGTATAACAATAGTATTTTGATAATTATAGAAAGAACAGGTATTTATGCTGGCGACTTTAACGATCGCGCAGACAACGAACCCACTGTTATTTGGTTTTAAATTCAAGTTTTCATTTTTCTTTCAGTGTTTCATAAAAATATAAGTTAAGAGGATTATTTTATTGTTTTTATTGAAAAACAAAAAGTGTCATTATGTAGTTTTCATATTTTTTACAGAAATTGTTTTAAACAAAAAAATAAATAATTTAATATTCTAAATTTAATTTTCAATTCAATTTCCTTATTAATTAAACAGTTATAATTGAATTTTAATTAAATACTAAATTATTGTGTATACTAATTTACATTCAGTTTATTAAGAATATTTGTAGTTGTGCTTGATCTAACAACAATGTAGATGCATTCTAGTTTATAGACTCTCGAGAAAATGCGAATCGCGTGGAATTTTAACTCGTTTTTGCTAGAAAAACGTAAAGCATAAATAGAAGAAAAGCGCACGGCGCAAGGATTCTAGATGGGTGGATAATGATAATATAGCATCGAGTACAAGCGTAAATAGCAGCAAACAGAATTCAGTACATTTATCGGAACGTGTGTTTGGAATATTATGAAGCGTGTAACATAATCCATAGATTTTAATTCCGCGTTGGCCTGACATTCGTTTCGTTTAACTTTACAATTTTTGCCAGCATTTCAAACTCTCCTTATTCTATTTTATTTTGTTATGCCTTTCGTCCGTTTTATTTGTATTTGCCGCTATACAATGTTGCCTCAGGTCGGTTTTGTTAACTCGAATAAATTGCGATGAATATTGGATACAGTCAGATTAAATGTTGCTATTACACAAACTCGTTTTACTGCCGCGATAACTCAGCGCCTTTATTATATAACCGAACGGGAATATAACAATAACTCTTCGCGTTCGAACGCCGAAGAGGAAAATCTAAAAGCTCGTGCGCCCCGCGGATCGCTCCTCCGCCTCCACCGCCGCTGCTGCAAATGGTAATCATTTCAAATGAATTGTATGCATTCGCTCTTTATTTGCTTGTTTTTTCTTAATTTATTGCCGCTTTATTTTTTTCTTCTTGATGCATGCTTCGTATGTTAGGTATGTCTCAGATGCGTAACTAGCTTTCAGTGACTCATTGTAATTAAGCTCTTTTTGTAGTCAGCAATCCACTGCTGGAAATTCGTTAACTCGGATAGAAGCATGTGGATTCTCTCTTTTACGTTACGCTAGAGTAACTTCGTCTCTCATAACAAAGTATAAGCTGGCGTTCATGAATATATTGTTGTTCGGCCGTATTATTTGTGTTGGAGAATAGCCTTACCTCGGTTTATTTACTAGAATCAGTTTAGATAAATATATTAGATAAAGTGAAATTTCAATAATCATATAGGTTTCTCCGTATTTCTTTAATAATTTATAGAACAAACCAATAGTTTTCAAATTGATATTATCGAATGTCAAACTGTTGTCAAAAGTCATATGAGTATTAACATTTATACCTAAATTGAATATAATAATTATGGGTTCATAAAAGAATGTGAATGTGAAAGAAAACAGATATGAATTATATACAGAACATACCAAAAGATGGCACTGCCGCATCTATCAAATGTCAAAATATTGTCAAATGTCAAACAGATGTCAAATTGTTATGAAATGTCATATGTGTATTAACATTTATACTTAAATTTACTAAATATAACTATGGTGATTATTGTGATTTTAATGTGAAAGAAAAGAGATATGAGTTATATATATAACAAATAAAAAAAAAACATTGTACGCAAACAATTATCATATGTCAAACTGTTGTCAAATGTCAAACTATTGTCATATATAAAACTGTCTGTCTATTGTCTAATGGTAAATGGTAAATAATATTAGATTGAGGAAATAATATTACTTTGATAGGTTTACCAAAGAAAAAAATGTATTTATTACATATAAAAGCTGAGTATCATGGATTGAATGTGAAAGAAATCAAAGTTGAGATATATAGAGGTCACGGTTTGTTTGTTGCAATAGTTTCATTGAAATTGGGTTGCTAAATTGAAATGGTATCTTTGATGTATGAAGGATGCTGGATGCAGGATGTTCTGGTAGGCCAAAAACGGATACCAATTAAGAAATCATTAGGAAAGTCCACGTAATCGTAATAAACGATCGCCGATTAAAGTTGCGGGAGATGGTAAAGGCTGTAGGCATCTCATATGACCATGCACATTCCATTTCACATCAACATCTCACATCTCTCTGCTCGATGGATGCCGCCTTTGTTGATAATAGATGAAAAACAAGGTCTAATGACCGTTTTTCTGCTATGTTTTAGATATGTTAAAGTGATATTTAAAATGTTTTGCATCGTTTCATTATCGATACAAGAAAAAAAATCATAATTGCAGTGAAGAATACATAAATTCTGTTTTTTTTTATTTGAAATAATTCAGTCAATTTCTATAAAAAAAACAGATTTATAATAACAGTGTACGCTTTTTTGGGATAAGAGGAAAACTTAATTGCTTAAGAATATTATTTTTAAATAATTTTAAGAAAATTGCTATAGAATTTTCATTTAAATTACTCACTACAATAAAAATTATCAATTTTTTCATCTTTCTGGTTTCGTTCTTCACCCTTATTAAACGAATCATCGAGGTATATCAAATTACAATAGATGTTCCGCATATTTACATATGAATAGTTTCTGTAATCTCACACTTTAGTAGAAGTTTTTGTAAATCTAACATATTATGTCTTAAATCAAGAGATTTGAAACTCATATCTTCTAAAGTGTAACAATTATATAATTAAATTAATGATACAAAAATGCGTAATAAATTGATATGATTAGTACAGCGTTTGATTAATTGGCAATAATCAATACAAGCTGAAAACTGTTTTTATTCTGAAGAAGTTTTAGAAACTCAAACAGAGGTTCAGAAGATCGAAGCGTGGAGAAGAGATCGACGTATTTATGGCGAATGTATTCGGAGTTTCTCGAGCGTTGATAGCGAACTTAAGGAGAAACGATAAAAATTACTTGCGAAAGAGGAGGACGATCTCTTTCGTGCTCCCAGCACAATCATTACGCTCTCGTACAAAGTTGCAACAATTGCCTTTTCACAGCTAAAGTCCCATTAAAGAACCATTTAAAAATGCACAGCGTCGATCCGAATTATCCCATAATCCAATTGAAAAACGTGAACCAAATGAAGATGGAAAAATATTCTTATTTCATACTTTTTCTTATGCATTATGTTTTTGTATAATATATAATACGGATACCTAATTGAATTATAATCGTTGCAGTTGTTACCATTAAATTCGTAATGGTGCGCGTTAAATCATTGCTTAAATTGCAGTAAACGCACTTACGCTCTCTCTAATATACGATGAGTGCAGTAGCTTTATTATTATTTCGCTACTTGCGTTACTAACATCTTGGAATTCAAAAATTAAGGAAACGGAAATGAAGTTGGATGGTTGTATTATTATGTGCGCGTAGGCTTGGAAAATTTGTCTGTTAAACCGGAAACGCCTTTCTAATCTTGGGATGTCACTGTCGTAATAATAACGACAACAATGCTTTATGTCTCACCAGATGATTTCTTTGTAGTCGTAAAACAAATTTAATATTGTAGCCACACAATTCATAATTTGATTTAGATTAATTTTACCAATTATAACAAAGACAACATTTTTCTTATTAAAAAACGAACTATAAAAATGCTACATGATTTGTTTTTTATCTATAGAAACTCAGGTTCTTTATTGCAGTTACAAATATCGGTATGAATTCAAAGGTCAAAGACTGAAAAGTAATGGTTTCAAATGTAATTCTGAAACTAAGCCAGTGGTCCATTCTAGGAAACCAGTATCTTTGATTATCATTGGTAATATTTGTTTTATATAATTTTGGCTTGTTATTGTCAAGTATTGCAAAGTATAAATAAAAATTGAAAATGAAAATAAATATTGATATTAAAGTGATTTATGATATTTCCAATACTGAACCATATGATAGATTCAAACTGTTAGTATATCTAATGGCAGCAATAAGTTACTGAAATATTCATGAATGAGAACTCGTTTTCTCGACGTTTGCATATTCGTTTTCGCTATTTTTCACTACACTTATGTCATTATTACAATAAAAAAAAAAATTGATAAATGTCGCCATAAATTCGAAAATGTTTTTGTGGTTTTCTTCGTTTCGCATTGGCACAGATTCGATTCGGATTGCGCAAATACGCTAGAGATAAATGGCCATCGGCATTCCCAAGGATGCATAAGTTACCGTCTGGTGAATAAAACCGATCGAACTAAAGACACGCTCATCCCATACCTACAAATACAACATGCAAACATTCTCTCTAATGCGTCTATAAAAATAAACCACTCGTTAAAACTGATGTCTGGATAACCTCATATTTTCTACGTGAAAAAAATAGCATTCCTCCTTTTACTATCCACTTAAAATACTTAGTTTATTCCTTGCGCATATCTTACACCAAGTATTATACAAGAGCAAGGTAGGATCATCCCGACGATTAATTCCGCGTTTCGATGTCACACGAAATATCTGGAGATACGGATTACGTCTGAAGACACAGAACGCGCGTTCCCATAACGTCTCGTTCGGATGGAGGCAATTTGCAAGATGGTAGTGCGAGATAAGAAACTGTGGTATTTTAATGGGACTCCGGGTTTTTCCGAGGAAAAATCGAAGGAATAAAATGTAATCAATCCGAGCGAAATACGACGTAATTATTTTATAATGAACCACTTTCTCCGAGAGTCGCAATTGTAACAATATCTTTGCTTCATTGTGGTTTTATTTTTAACGTAGAAATCAATACTTCCTCATTTACTTCGATCGATTTTATTTTAATTGTATTTAATAACTCTGCTTTCATACAATCATTTGACTTTTTTGCAAATATTAATTTTCTTCCCATCTACCTTCATTTTGTTTGATGATAATTATAATAAAAGACTATGTAGACATTGAATACACTTGCTCTATTTGGCACAAAGTCAAAGAATACTGCTCCACATCGTTACTAGTGTAGGAAATTACACACAGCATGATGTAATTGGTAAATACAGTATTTTGTTATTATATAACCTTCTACTAATCATATACTTAATTATGGTTTAAGCTCGAAGACGATCTTATTGTTTTTTTTATCCAAATTTTGTTCAGTACTTTGATTGTTAGTATTATCTATAAAGATGTTAAAGGATTTATCAAAAATTCAATTGATAGGTAACTTCTACCTCGTACCCAGGGCCCACGTATTTTTCTGGGATCCACTAGATTTTTGGAATTTAGTTAAATTACCCTGTCAATATACAATAATATATGCTTGTAATTCTAAAAATCTTAAGTTCTATCTGTTACTACAGTTATTTTAATTACGAAATTTAATTAAATTAGATACATTTGGAATTGATGAATTTTAATTTATTTGCTAAGATGATGAATTAAGTTTTTCTTTGTCAATGGAAGAAAAATGGTTTTAAATTGCCAAACTTAATAATCTATATTATACCAAACTTGTATAAAACGGTACATGATGAGAATTATTTTTCTTTAGTTTCAATTTACAACAGTTAATGAACTATCCCACTTCCCATGATGCAGAAACACCTCAATCAATAGATATGAGTTACTTAATAAATGAAATTACGGATGTTTTTGCATTTTAAATTTAAACAAACAAAATACTGCTTCGACGATTTCCTCATTGGATTTCCAGTGGCTCTTTGTGTCGGTTAATAAAGTCATTTGCAATTTTCCATGTCGGCATTAAGTTGTCGTCATGTGTGTGATGTGTCCATTAATCAATGGGATCGAATGAGAAGAAGTGGATGCGTTGGTATTTTGCAGACAATGTAGACGTCGGACATCGGGGTCTTCTTCTGTCGGCCTCCATTCGGTCGGAACAATTTCCAAAAAACTTTCCCTTTTGTTCTTCGCCGTTTCTCATGAGGAAAGCAAACCAACATCCATCCCTACGAACATCTCCAACATCGCGATTGTACTTCGAACAACGGCTCGTACAACCTAGACACACATCCAGTTAAAACTGAAAGTAGCTACAAGCGATTGTTCCAAACGATCGCAGAAGAAACGTTCATTACCTTTTGTTTTCCGAACACTTTATACAAGCCTTTGTCTTTTTCAAAAAAGGAAAAATATGCGTATATAGGTTGAATTTAAAAGAAAAACAAGCTAGAAAAATGTATGTGTTTCATTGTTTCGTATTGATTAACTTCGATGTTTAGAGTTAGTATCTGTGTCAGAAGTGTTTGCGAGAGAAATTTCGAATCATAATTGAAAGTGGAGAAATTTAAATATAAATTGATTGTTATTCAGAAATTCAAGAATATGTGAACAAATATTCTCATAATAAAATTAAATATTTTAAAAAATTACTTTTTTACTAATTTTGCCCTAAAGTTAGCTGTGGTAGGGTGTATGATTAATTAATCAATTGCTTTTTACATAGTGCGTATGTCCATTGTAAATGTAAATATGTAAAGAAAGAAATCACACCTAAGTGACAAACGATTTTGTCTCGCATCTTATGATGAAAGATTTTCTACAGTTTGCATTTATTTGGATTACATTCGGTCGTTGGCCTCTATCCCTATTAACATGACTAGTAAAATGCATTGTTGTAACTGCCGGTGAAACGTAATTACAATAAACTTCGAATCTATTGCAAAAGCAAAATTATATCTAAAAGCGTATTTAAATTAATGAATTAATTTTAGGTGCTCAACACTTTATTATATTATACGCGCTGCGCTGGTGACATTAACGCGAAACACGAAATAGTCCAAGATTATTATCCTATAACTTTGCGAATTACGCAAGCAACGCACGTACCTATTATAAATTCAAATAGGATTCCAATAAAAATGCAAAATAGGTGGAAACGTAAAATGATGTTTATAAATAGGAGGAAATCACGAAGGAAATTAACGAATCGAAGAAAAAGGTAATGAAGCGTGGAGGAGCGAAGATTCCAACCTCGAGGTGAGCCACGCGAAATATTGGTGGGTTCTATTGAATGAAGTAATAAAGTAGTTTATTATTGCGGATAATTGGCTTTCAGGTTGGCATCGGTTTATCCTGACCTAAGGATACGATAAATAACGTAACCAGTGCAAGTGCTAAACCGTTCGAGGATATTACTGTAATTTGCATCCGCTCGGATCATCCCCCAGATTTATGGCGTTTCCGAACATTTTATTCGTTAAAGTGTTGAAGAGAGATGGAAAGAGTGAGAGAACTTCTAATTAATTATAAGCGTGGAATGGCAACGATTACAAGACTTACATGACGTGGAATGTAGTATTAGCGAGTGCAAAAACTGGTCAAATACATTTGCCAGGCTCTCTCAGATCTAGGATCTCTCAACTAGAACAGGACACGAACCTTCCGTCCCAATAAAGTGTCGGAAATTATCGGGCCCTAAGGTAGTACCTGCGATGGATCAGGAAGACGTTGGGTTTCCTACAACGTTTCCACATCGCGAATGCAAATGCTGCAGTTTCGCATCTTAAATCTAACGCCAATTAAAAGCGAAATGCACAGTTATACAATATATTTGACGTCGGAATGGATTTTGCCGCCCAACGCTCGTATTTTTCACTTTTAATTGAAATCTGAATT
Source organism: Nicrophorus vespilloides (assembly GCF_001412225.1). Lineage (NCBI taxonomy): Eukaryota > Metazoa > Arthropoda > Insecta > Coleoptera > Silphidae > Nicrophorus > Nicrophorus vespilloides. Next base: position 4,107 of record NW_017097536.1, on the reverse strand, counting down.
GTTTTTCCTGGCCTGACCAAAAACTTATTGATGGCATTATTCATGTATGCTAAGTTCAAGTTACGTGACTCATCCAAATACCTGTTCTCTATTTTCGCATACTCTTTTTTTTATTCATCTTTCACGCAATATATTGGCGACAGGATTACTTTTAAATGATTATTTAACAAAGAATTTCTCAATTTATTTTTGGATTAAATTTACATAATAAAAATTTATTAGTTCTAGAGTTACCAACTCCATCCTTGAATACTAATTTGTAATATAGTGGAACCTCGTTTAACGAGAACCTCGCATAACGAGTATTTCGTTTAACGAGCAAAATGAATTTTAAGAAAAATGACTCGCTTAACGAGCGACGTTTCGCATAACGAGTGACGATGAGAAGGGAAGTCCCGGATTGCGCGCCTTTTACATCATTTTTAAAACTTGTATACACATATTTTTTAATATATTTCACTATACAATAATTGAATGTTCAAAAATATAAGAACCATTAAATTTAATATGTACAACAAGTAAACTTCTAAATAGCAAATTTAGTTAAAACTGACATAATTAAACATTATAAATACTTCAAAAGATGAGTGGACAAAAAAGTGATAATTTAATAAAACTTAATTTATTTTATTCATATTCTCACAATTTACTGTTAAAATGTGCATATTCTAGTCTTCTATATCCAAATATCAATATTTTTCTTTGTTTATTAAATACAATCGAAATAATTTTCTGTTGAATAAAAAAAACTTGTCAACAACTTTAGGTTTCTTTCTATTTTGAGAAAAAAAATCTATACTATATAAATTGTAATTACTAACAATTTAGTAACAAATACATTTACTACTAACCTATTTTATAGAAATATTAGTATTTTTAATAATTTATTAAATAGGATTGATTTTTTTTAAGGAAACTAATTATTATTTTTTAATATAAGAAGATCCATACTTTAAGTATTAAGCAATTAACTACAACAAATAATATGTGATAGAAGGGATTTGAAATATAATTTTCTTAATCATTTATAATTGCAAGAAATTTTCGATAATTAGTCTGGGATCCCTTTTGTTTGCAAATAATAACTAATATTAAAGAGGAATCTGCTGCATACCATATGGTATTTCTTTGTATCTTGTATCTGCTACTATGCAATTGTATATAATTTTATTTATACGATGTTTCGTACAGAACGAGAGAATTACTTCCATACAGTAAAAAAAATTGGGACTCTAACCCAACCTTACACAATTAATGTTGGTACATTACGTAATTATTTTTCCTTAAGTAACAATGATATAAGTATATGTTATATTGTTAATATATACTATTTTTGCTATATAATTTATGTTACAATAACATATTTCTTCAGTTTGAACATTGTTGTACATTGAAATAATTTGATCTATGATATACACATTTTATGTTTATTGAACAAATCTATATTATTAAACAAAAAGAGTAAAATATATTTTTGCATTATATATAATTTTATTTTATGAATAAATTTTAGTATTAATGTATATATTTCATATTTTTTTATGTAGATGATATTTTTTTATTTAAAGTTTTCTGAAATTTTATTAGGAAATAATTTCTATGTTTTAATATACAGAGTATATACATTGACTATATATATTAATATTGATGTAATTGTTTCTGTATTTAAAACTTAATAATATATAGGTCAAGTTATAAATCTGCACTTGTCACCAATCAACATTTTATCATATTGCTTAATTCTCTATCAAATAATATTAATTTCAAATCAAATAAAAGCCATTGACCAAGTAAATATATCATTCAAATGAGTAGATTTGGAATTTGATTTTGTTTTTTGCTTGAATATATTTAAAAATTGCACAAATCATTTTTTTTTGTATTGCAAAATATTAACATAAAAATACAAGAGTAAAGTTATACGCAGATAAAAAATATGTACGTGCGAGCTTAGTCACTGATGAATATTCAAAAACGGCAGTTTGGGATTAGCGTTGTGGAATTTTTGTATAAATTTGTTATCATTTGAAAGTAATGATTGGAAAGATCTGAAGCGTTGGTGGTGACCACACCTTCTCCTGCTAGAACTGATTACCATACAGACTTGCCCTACTGACATTACATAACTGTATATAATAGCAGACGCAGAGCGTTCGCAATTTTATTCATAATAATATTAACAATGTATATATAAATACACGTCACGTTGCTTACTTTGTTATGGTTCTTTTTTTGCTTACCTATATTAATGGTATCAGTGGAACGTGAAAAATCAAAAGCATATCAAAAGGAGTAACAGCAAAAAAATAAAGAAATGGAAGGAAGTAGAGTGGATAGGAAAACAACGTATTCCCACATTAGATTTAAAGATTCAATTTTGCATGAAGGAATGCACGTGAGCAATAATTTGAATTTCATGCAAATCGGGTATTAGGGATATGGAAGAGGTAATTCTTGCGTCCGCAAATGGAAGGCATTCTCACACAAATTACAACTATTAAATTACGTTCGGAATTTCTCTGTTGCTCGAGTTATTCAATATGGGCCAAAGTCAGAATTTGGGCACACGCCTACTCACGATTTATTACGTTCTTGATTTTGTGTGTGTGCATGTGTATTTCTTTATCTTTTATAGTCGTTAATTATACTGGATTGATGGAAATATGTAACGTTTCAAGAACAATATCCTGTTCGTAATTAAAAGCGTCGTGGTGGCAATAAGAACGCCCTTGTACGTGTATTTCTACCATCGCTAGATGCAAGCAATAGCCTCGATTATACAAAGATGGCAAAGTTGTAGGTGTGTCGATTGTTTCACGTTATTTAGAACATTCCATCCGCTGCTTACTAATAGGGAACATTTATCAGTTTCACGTGCTCGCATTTTCCACACCGAAAAATTCCAATTGACAACATTAACGCAAATTCGCGTTGGCACATACAGACAGACGCACAGTGTGGCAGGTTGGTAAAATGGAAAGCAATTACGAAAATCACATGCAACATTCTATTTGATTCGTTTCGGCAAATATGCATATAAATTCTGTAACTAAAACAAATTATCATTTATAACACAAGTGATTTTATAGCTTTGACCTGTCCAGTAAAAAAAAAATACAAAATAAACTACATTTTAATTCAGTTAAATAAATATAAATTAGTACTCACAATTATTATTTTTTTTATATAATTTTGTGCGGATTATTTTTATTTTTATTACATACACAACTCGATGTAACTCACACATATAGTTGTAAATGCTATGTAAATATTATTATCATAGTTCAATCCGAATTAAAAGCTTTTATATAATAATTATATAAACAAATACAATAATTGGACTGCAGGAATTTGCCTTTAGCAAATTCAATGTTATTCCTAGAATTTCCAAACCGATATAAAATTAAATAATGCACCTCTTTTAAATCCGTAACTAGATGTACTCGGTTACGCAATTACGTCGAGCTAGTATTTGTGCGGTTTACGTGCCATTACAGACACCACTAAAATGATGAAAGATATTGAAGAACATAAATTGCTCTAAACGAAAAATGTAAGGCCACGAACGAACAAAATAAAAACAACATCAAGGAATGTCATGTTTGCTACATTCCAAAAACTTTTTGCTTATCTGTAGATCAATTTTTTGTGCCTTAATTTAATTAAAATATTTATTTTTTATACAATTTTAATCACATATTAGTTCATATTTTTTAGATTAATTTAATTAATATATTCTTTATTATTATTTTAAACATGCTTTAAAAAATTCATAGTTTTTTTGTGTAACTAACAGACGGACTATTTTTAATTATCCATAACTAAATATACGCAATGTTACGTAATTTGAAGAAACACGTTTTGTCTCATTGTTTCCAAACACGAAAACTACTTGAAAAGCCAATTTAACACTTACAAAAACCACAACTTTATTTGTAAAATATGCTAAAAAAATAATAATGATAAATTTCAGCAATAAATAAACAGTAATTTGTGTTTTCGCATCAAAATTGAAACAATTAAAATGTTCACGTGCTCGCATAGCTGAATACGTTTAAAGAAATAACGAAATGTACGCGGCGCGTTGCGTAACCGTGTCTTACTTTC
>NW_017097535.1:10972-63182 GCF_001412225.1 Nicrophorus vespilloides | reverse complement strand
AGTTTCTTCTGATTGATTGATTCTTTCCATCTTTTTTAATGCACTAATTTGATGGAATTTTGGTTTAAATTATCAAGTTTCTTAAGATTTTGTTGGTTTTAATGGACCGATTTGTTCGATTTTGTTAATATGATTAATACTTTAAAGTTTCTTTAAGATTTAATAGGTTTGGTGTCAGAGCAAGTGGTTTTACATGGTTCAAAAGAGATATCAAAATTTGTTAAGTGATTTTCTTCATTTCGTTCAGTACATAACAGAATTTCTGTGTAAACGAATATTTTTTAACTGAAAACCACATAAATCTTTGTCATTCTTTTAATAGATATTTTAACACAGAAATCTTTTTTAATTTGTTAAAAAATCTACTAATAATTTATATATATAAATATTATATAAACAAATAGTTCAGAAAACAAAATTTAATTGGGTGATTTGCGATTGAAAAGTCTATAAAACATTATTTGATTTAAGCGACATCTATGAAACTATAATCTAAATATAATATAAGAATTTATAATCAAATATCAGCTTAGATTTTCAATTTTTCAAGGATTTAATAAGTTTCTTCTGATTAATTGATTGATTCTTTCCATCCTTTTTAATGCACCAATTTGATGGAATTTTGGTTTAAATTTTTAAGTTTCTTAAGATTTTGTTGGTTTTAATGGATCAATTTGTTCAATTTTGTTAATATGATTAACACTTTAAAGTTTCTTCAAGATTTAATAGGTTTGGTGTCATAGCAAGTGGTTTTACATGGTTCAAAAGAGATATCAAAATTTGTTAAGTGATTTTTTTCATTTCGTTCAGTACATAACAGAATTTCTGTGTAAACGAATATTTTTTAACTGAAAACCACATAAATCTTTGTCATTATTTTAATAGAAATGTTAACACAGAAATCTTTGTTAATTTGTTTAAAATCTACAAATAATTTATATTTTTTGATACTTTTAGGTAAATAAATAAATTCAATAATATTTTCTGAAAAAAATTACTGATGATTTGAAACTAAAACAAACTGAATACAAATATTCAGAAAAATCTAATGAATTTTTAATGTTGTTAATCGAAAGAAATGTTCATAAAAATTAGAAAAAAATCTAATAATATAATTTAAACAATAATTTGAAACCACCAAAATTATCAAATTACTAAACATATTTATATGTAATTATATACAAAGAGACATAAAATTATCACAATTATTATATTAGAATGCAAATAGTAATTTCTCATCATCTAAATGGGACGCATTCATCGAAATAATTGAGCAATCCTAGAAGATGCAATTGGGTTCAAGGTTGAAACCTCGTCTGGGTTTCAGTTTTATTTTTTTATACATTCTCAGACAGAAAAAAATGTATGTTAATTTGACACTCTTGACTTAACTAATCTGTACACAATAAATAAAATTATAATAATTTTATTCATTCAAACGAAATTTATTGCTTTGAATAAACTTCGACAAAGAAGTAGAAAAACCACTATTTTCAAATCTCTTCCTGACCGTATAATTAATACGTGAATCCATTGCGTAACACTCCGACTAGTTCAATCAAACAGCTAAAATATGTAATTAGAAAAAAAAACAACCAATAAATTACAGATTACTTTCTGTGAACTCTTGACCGAATCACGATTATCCTAAGAAGAAAAAAAAATCGTTAGTTTCAATTTTTTTTCTCTCCAACATACAAATTCGATTAGACATTAATTTTATTGATAATTAATACAGTAATAATTAATTAATATCTGAAAAAAAGAAAGGATTTAATTACAAAAAAAAATATTTTTTTTTTATTAAAAATAACATGGAAATTATGTTAAAAATGTTAGAAAATTGAATTGAATTTGATTAATTAACAACAGATTGCAACATGCAACAATTCTGACATGAGAACTGCATGGATTTTTCTGATGTTTGTTGCACGAAATGACACGAAACGCAAATTAATTAATTAATTTGTTTGGAAAGTAGTTCATCCCATAAGATAATGAATAATATTATTATCATTTCGTACGAAACGCGAACCTCATTTTACATTTTTAATAGTCGGAAGATGATTAAGTTAACACGCAATTATCCTTTTTCTAGCAATGAAAAGGAATGGACAATAATAAAAAAAATAAGTTTACAAAAAGGAAACGACAATTCTCAAGTGATTGTTCATTATTTTGTACAGCATATCGTAATCTTCCTCTTAAGTATGTATTCTTTTGACAGCGTAATTGGTCAATTTTGATGTGATAGTATAGTTAAAATTTATTTTTTTATTAATTATTTTAATAATTACATTTTTAATTATTTTATTTTTTTTTCACGAACATTTATTTGTTTCTTGATTTATTTAGACGTTAAATTTTCTGTTAAATTTTGTGTTCATTTACAATCAGTCAGTTAATTTGGTAATAAATTTGTTACAATTCCTATATTTTTATTTCCATTCTCAAAATTTCTATTTAATTTTAGGAAAAATGTAATGACATCATTTTTCTTAAAATGTTTTTTTTCTCTATTTTCCTTATAAATGTTAATAATTTTGTAACAATAAACAAAGTTAATGATAATTCACTTACGAAAGTTAAACAATCTGTTTAGAGGACAAAATTTTATTGGGTGATTTTCGATTAAAAAATCTAAAAACAATATTTTATACTAGCGACATCTATTTAGATTGTAAAATATAAGATACAAATAGTCCATTAATTGCATTACAATTTTTTTCTTAAGTTGATTTATTTCCTCAATTTTCTTTAAAAAATATTAATAATTATATAATAATAAACAGCGTTAATACAAATTCAATTACGAAAGTTAAGTATTCTGCTTAGAGGACTAAATTTGATTGGGTGATTTTCGATTAATAAATCTAAAAACAATATTTGATTTAAGCGACATCTATGAAGCTATAATGTAAATATAATATACAAATAGTCCATTAATTGTCATTACATTTTTTTTCTTAAGGTGATTCTTTTTCTCTATTTTCCTTATAAATATTAATATTTATATAACAATAAACAGCGTTAATACAAATTCAATTACGAAAGTTAAGCAATCTGTTTAGAGGACAAACTTTGATTGGGTGATTTTCGATTAATAAGTCTAAAAACAATATTTTATACAAGCGACATCTATGAAGCTACAATCTAAATATAAAATACAAATAGTCCATTAATTGTCATTACATTTTTTTTCTTAAAGTGATCTTTTTTCTCTAGTTTCCTTATAAATATTAATAATTATGTAACAATGAACAGCGTTATTACAAAGTCATTTACGAAAGTTAAGCAATTAGTTTAGAAGACACAATTTGATTGGGTGATTTTTGATTAATTAGTGTAAAAATAATATTTGATTTAAGCGACATCTATGAAGCTATAATATAGTTCTTATATTAAAAATAATATAAGAATAGTTCAGTTCCTTAAAGGGATTATTTCTCTATTTTCTTTATAAATATTAATAATTATATAACAATAAACAGCGTTAATACAAATTCACTTACGAAAGTTAAGCAATCTGTTTAGAGGATACAATTTGATTGGGTGATTTTCAATTAATAAGTCCAAAAAACAATATTTGATTTTAACGACATCTATGAAGTTGCAATTCAATTATAAACAATCATTTCTATTAGAACTTTAATTAATCATTGTTAATTATTTGAATTAAAAAGCGAAAAATTCAATCGAACACAAAAAAAAATCTATGGAACTTTAATTTCTTTATAAAAGCTCATTAATTATATAAAGAATGATTCTAATTTAACGATATTTAAATAGTTGATTGTTCGTGTCTAATAATTATCGCAATTGATTAATTAAAAGTGTGCGAAGAAAGAAAAAAGCGAACAAATTTAAATTTCACGGCAATCAAACGCACTAACAAGATTTTCATAAATTATTCAATATTCGCTTTTAAACGCAAAAAAAACAATAAATAAAGTAGAAAAAGGAAGAAAATTGTGCGGTGGACAAAAGTGAAAAGTCACGTCCTGATTCATATAATTACGGTTTCTCAGTGAGATTCTGCTGCGAGGATCGTTTTAGGTGTTGAGATTTTTTTTTCTGTATTTGAAGAAATTATTGAGGTGGGAATGGTAAATGAGGCAAAAATTTGGAACATCGCCAAAAAATGTAACACGCACTTCGGATATTATACACAAGTTTTGTTAGATAGAAAGTTTTCGTTGCTTCTAAACGAAACGATTCTTTGATGGGCGAAAACCGTTAGGTAATTTGTATACGAAATCGGACGAAACGAGTTTTCGATGCTGACTGTTTTAGTCTGTGGTCCACGTCAAAAGATTTAATTAAATACTTAATGCGTTTTTTTTGTGGCCCTAATTAATTATACGTTACATCTTTGAACGAACACTTCGATTATACACCCACAGTTTTACACACGATCGTCTTCGATGTTCGCACTTTTTAATTACAGCGATTCTTCCGTATATAATACGCACTTTAAGTTTTTTTTTAATAAATAATTATATAAACTTTGACTGCTCATTAAAGGTGAATGATGAGCACTACAAATCTCATAGTAGGCTCGTTGGAATCTATTTAGTTTCATCTTCAATTTGCATATTTCACGATTTAATTGGCTTATATATTCATCGAGTTAAGAACAAAATCGAAAAATGCGTTTTTTTGTTGTGCCTAATTAATTATACGAGTAATTTCGTTACATCCTTGAACGGACACCCACAGTTTCCCACACGATCGTCTTCGATGTTCGCACTTTTTAATTACAGCAATTCTTCCGTGTATAATACGCACTTTAAGATTTTAACGAATAATTAGATACACTTTGACAGCTTATTACAGAAGAATGATGAGTACTACAAATCTCATAGTAGGCTCGTTGGAATCTACTTTGTTTCATCTTTAATTTGCATATTTCACGATTTAATTGGTATGGATATTCATCGAGTTATTAAATAAAACGCGAAAACGTGAATAACAAAATCAAACAATGCGTTTTTTTGTTGTACCTAATTAATTATACGAGTAATTTCATTACATCCTTGAACGAACACGTCGATTATATACCCACTGTTTTCTACATGATCGTTTTCGATGGTCGCACTTTTTAATTACAGCGATTCTTCCGTATATAATACGCACTTTAAGTTTTTTTAACCAATAAGTAGATAAACTTTGACTGCTCATTACAGGAGAATGATGAGCACTACAAATCTCATGGTAGGCTCGTTGGAATCTACTATGTTTCATCTTTAATTTACATATTTTACGATTTAATTGGTATGGATAATTATCGAGTTATTAAATAAAACGCTTAAACGTTAAGAACAAAATTGAAAAATCGCTAATCTCAGTTAATAATTAACATAAATTAACGATTATTATATCAAAACGAGCACAAAAGAATACCGTTTTGGATGTATTTGAAAAAAATGATTTAATACGTAAATTAAAAAAAAAAGTATGTTTTTTTTTTAAAAATTTCGAAGAAAAAATTGCTAAATATTAATTTATTAGAATTTCAAATAAATTTTTTATATGAAAATATGCGCAAATTATATCTTATTAATTATCATATTAAATAAAATGTAATAATAATACAAAAAAAAAATTATTTTTTTTGTAATAATAATATTGATTGATGATAAAGTAATTAGATGATGCAATAAAATTGAGAGCATTTTTTTTTATGTCTGTTAATGGAATTTGGTTTTGAACTAGTTTCAACGTAAGAAAAAGTGTAAAAGTGATGATATTTTATGAATGAAAGACCATATGTTAAAGTAGGGAAACCCGAAGTAATTTGAATCAATTCAATAAAAGTGGTAATAGTAGTGGAACATCTGTTGTTTTATAAGCAGGAACCACTTTTGCTTTTGAGCATTATTTAAAAATAATTTGAATAAAATGTGTTTTTTATTGTAATTTTTCTAAATATTTTTAAATAAATAAATGTATAATCAAAGTAAAATAATTATCGTTAAAACAATACAAAAAATACTTTTTCTATAAAAATATATATAATTAGATCATACTTAATTATTTAATTAATTGAAATTAATTGAAAAATTGTAATTAGTGAGAATATGAAAATAAATATGTGTGTGTTTTAATAGATTTTAATTAGTTTGAATGAATACTAGTAATTTGTATTATATAATTTAATTATAATTAATAAACAAGTTAATATAATTGACCGAAATTAGTATAAAGTCAATAAAATTTCCACAATTTCACAACTGCAAATCCATTAATAATCACATTTTCTGAACTGTTTATTTGGATTATGTGTGCATCGAAATCAATTAAAAGTTACGCAATTCATTTCAGTAATTCAATACACAAAACGCATATGCAGAAAAATCGATGCAAGTTATATATATTAATGTTCAGATTTTATAACAGAAATGCAATTTAAATTGATTTATTTTTTCTTTCTGTTTGTTTGTTTTTGGGAAATGTTGAAAGCAATTAAATGCGTTTTCTGATTCGCTCGTGAATTTGTCGAATATTTTATTTTCCTCAAAAATCAATGTGAATTTATCATCGTTATTTAATGGCTCATAAAAACAAACAATAAACAAATATTAAAAATTGAATTCGTTGGAAATAATAGAATTTGTTTGATTTTACCAAAAAAAAACAACGATTTTTGTGTTCATTCTAAATGTTTATTTGTTGATTGAAATTTTTATTTTACATAATTATATTTCGTTCTTTTGTTTACATAATTTAATATATTAAACTTAATCAAGACAAAGTAAAGACAGAGCAAATATGTAAAACTTTTACAAAAAAGTACATTTTTTCTTACCTATTTACTAAAGACAGAAAATATGTAATAATTGTTGAAAATAAGAACATTTATATGAAACTAATGGGAAAAAACATTCATTTATTGAATTTATTTTGTTGATTTTGTCTGATTTTACAAAAAAAACTACAATTTGTAAGTTCATTAGAAATGTTTAATTATTATAACTATATTTCGTTGTTTCTTTGTTTGAACTTATATAATTTAATAAATTATACTTATCCAATACTAAAGGACAAAAAAAATATGAAAATTTTACAATAAAGTAAATTGTTTCTTACCTATTTTTTAGTTGAAAAAACAATTTTTCAATTAGAAATGTTTATTTGTTGATTGAAATTTTTATTTTACATAATTATATTTTGTTCTTTTCTTTAAACTAGTATGTAAGTTTAGTAAAGTAAAATTAGTAAAAAATGTTATAATTTTTACAATAAAGTACATTTTTTTTATACCTATTTTTTTAGTTGAAAAATCTTGGAAAATAACAAAATGTATAAAATAAAAAATAACGATTTTGAAGTTCATTAGAAGTGTTTAATTATTGAGTGAAATTGTTATATTACAAACTTATACTTAATTGTTTTTTGTTTAAACTTTTGTAATTTAATATATTAAACTTATCCATGACAAAAAGACAGAGAAAATATATAAAAATTGTTGAAAATTTTTCAATAAAGTAAATTTTTTCTACCTATTTTTTAGTTGAAAAATCGAAAAATCATTGGAAATAACATGTATATAAAATAAATAGGAAAAACGTTAATTTATTGAATTTCCTTTATTGATTTTGTCTTATTTTACAAAAAAAAACAACAATTTTTAAGTTCATTAGAAATGTTTAATTATTTATTGATTAAAATTGTTATATTACATAAATATATTTCGTCATTTTATTTGTTTAAACTTACGTAATTTAATATATTAAACTAATTCAAGACAAAAAGACGGACAAAATATCTAAAAATTATACAAAATTTTACAATAAAGTATTTTTTTTAAATTTTATTTTAAGAAGATGACTCGAAGATGCAGAATCTACTTAAGAAAAAAGCATTTAAAACGATATTTGATGAATTTTTAATGTGTGATCTGTAATTTTACTGTTAGGATTTCCATTAGAAACCTATCAAATCCTAACCAAATTTACTTAACGTCCTCTTAACGAATTTTTATTAACATAGTTTTTTTTTACAAAAATAAGTATATATTAGTAGACAGGATTGCATACATTTGCTGGGAAACAGTTAAACCTAGTAGACATAATTAATTTGTATTCACGCATACTTTCTTTCTCGGTTTCATTGCGCGTTAATTTCATATATGCTAGTGAGAAGACGCGGCCTATTAATCATCATTATTAACTTCAACAAATATTAGTATTTCCTATGTATATTTATGTACATTTCTGTAATGCAATAACATTTTAATTATGATCATTGAAAAAGTTGATGTAAATGAATTTATTATAAAAAATTTATAGAAAAATTAAATTTTGTTTATAATTAAATTTTATGTTATAAAACTTAAAAAAAATGTAAAAAAAATTACAAATAAGAATATTTGTATACATAAATATGATTATGTGATCTAATTTGTGAAAACTTATAAAAAATATTTGTATTGTGTTAATTATTTTTGTTTGATTGTTTAGAAATTAACGTTTCATAAAGCTATAGTTAAATTTTAATTATGATCATTGAAAAAGTTGATGTAAATAAATTTATTATAAGAAATATTATAGAAAAATTTAATTTTATTTATAAATAAATTTTATGTTATAAAACTTAAAAAAAATGTATAAAAAATTACAAATAAGAATATATGTATACTTAAATATGATTATGTGATCTAATTTGTTAATTATTAGTTGATATTTTTATAAATAATTAACAAATTCATCAAAAAAAAATCTAATTTGTAAAACTTACAAAAAATATTTGTATTGTGTTAATTATTTTTGTTTGATTGTTTATTAATTTACGTTTCTTTAAACTATAGTTAAATTTTAATGATGATCATTGAAATAGTTGATGTAAATGAATTTATTATAAGAAATATTATAGAAAAATTTAATTTTGTTTATAAATAAATTTTGTGTTATAAAACTTAAAAAAAAATGTATAAAAAAAAAACAAATAAGAATATTTGTATACTTAAATTTGATTATGTGATGTAATTTGTTAATTATTAGTTGTTATTTTTATAAATAATTAACGAAAAAAAAAATGTAATTCGTGAAAACTTATAAAAACATATGAAAATCTTTAATAAATGGAAATATTAACGTTTTTTAATATTGAAAATTGGTTTATTTTTGAGAATCAATAAAGAAGAAAATATTATTCAGTTTCAAAATGAATTTCTGATTTTTATCAATTAACAAATTATTAATTTTTTAACTAAATTATTATAGTTTATTAATTAATTACTAATTTGTTTGTTTTTGATAATAATTAAGTAAACTTCAAAACATAATTCTAATTAGATATAAAATATTACAAAAAAGATCAACATTTCTATAGTAATTATAGTAATAAATATCAATAATGTTGGATGTTTCAAGGTAGATTAAAATTGCTAATATAGTTCTGAATCGTCGCGTTATTACTACGTTTACCTTAAATAATGACTATACTTATACAAAGTTGCATAATATGGAAATTACAAATTGAGAAAAACGAACAAAATTTACTATTTTAATTAGACGTAAATATAGTGTACTTAATGATTGAAAACCGATTTGAAATGCAAATATTGATCTGAATTGTTGCGATAATTAATAGAAAACATTACCTAAAATAACTACTGGCATTTACAGTTTTCATACTAATGTTAAATATTTCAAATTTTGACCTCACTGTTTATATAATTACTTAATATGTTATTACTGTTATTATTGAATTTTCTGTAAAATTTACCTGATAAAAATAAATAGTAATATAAAAATTGTATAAGATTGTGAAGTGTACATTAATAATTTTTAAATATTAAAGTTTTCTTTATTTGTACTTTAATGTGATATATTTTTTTTTGATATTTATATATTATTTCTCGCTCAATATATTTTGTGTACAAATTATTACCAAATCTTTTCAAGCGAAACGTACATACATTTTTTTTGAGCAAATATCTGCTGATCGAAATAAATTTCTGTTTATTTTTATAAAAAATTATAAAAAAATATTAATAAATAGGATAAATACATACTTGCTTCAAAAGTATACTTATTTTTTATATATTTTAAACTAGGTTTTGATTATTTACTATTAGTTTTTGATAGAATTATTAGATCTTGTTATATTTATAGAGAAATTCAATTTATTTTCACTTACTTTATTGTAAGTTTTCTTTAATTGGAGAAAAACTGTAAAGAGAAAATGTATTTCTTAATTATTCAAATTAATTCATTCATTAATTTTTTGATCAATTTCTTTATGAAAAATTTAGTACTTTATATCGAAAATATACATTAAATTTTCTTCAATTTTATAAAATATGATTGTAAAATGTTGATATTATTGATAAAGAAAGTAAATGTAGTGAAAATAGTTAAATAAATATAAAAGTCTTTGATAATTATATAAATATTTACATTTCAATTGTTATAAATTAGTTTTTTTTAATCTTTACTTTAGTTTTGTTAGAAATATATAACTTTTTGTCAATATTTTCTATAATTGGAGAAAAAATGTACAGGAAATTGTATTTTTTAATTATTCATTTTTTTTTCTAATTATATTATCTAATAGATTTTCAATATTTATCGTATTTATGTTTCATTTCTGTATTGTTTTTCTTTTATAATTTTTCATAGTTTATGTTAAAATTTAACTATTTAATATATAAAGACAATTTTTTTAACTATTCTTAATTAGTTTATTGTTTATTTGATAATGAAAAATTAAGTACTTTATCAAAAATGTTCATTAAATTTTATAAAATATTAATGTACAATGTTGATATTATTCATAATAAAGTAAATGTATTGAAAGTTGTTAAATAAATAAAAAGATCTTTGATAATTATATAAAGTTGTACTATTTTATTGTTACAAATTAGTTGATTTTTATGTACAGATTTTTTTAATCTTTACATTAGTTTTGTTACAAATATTTAACTTTTTTATTAATATATTAAAATGTTACATAAATACAAAAAAATGCATCTAATGCTATCAATAATTAGTATATTTTATAATTTTCATTAACAAATTTATATAAATAAAGAGATGATTCATCTTCAATTTCTAAATATAATAAATATATCTCTATTTGTCCCAAAATTTACGCCAGAAGTAATTTTGATAGATTACACATATTTTTAATTGCAAATTGTAATTGTTTTATTTATTCTGAAGGTTTGGCAGCTACAATTCGCATTTTTCGTACAAAACATGGTCGGAACAAAGATTAATTAAAAAAAAATCAATGAAACTGGATCAATTAGTTTTTTATTGCCTAAATTACAAGATAATGATGTGGACGATACGTAGTTTGATCAAGACGGTTGAGTCATTTCCCATATCATTCGATTTAACGCCGTTACACTCTTTTCTTTGGGAGTTTATGACAACAAGATCACAATCATGCGTTGAGCGCTGTGTCAACGAAATTCAGCCACATTTATGTAAAAAGGTCATGAAAAATTTACCGTATTTCTTAACTATTCTCAATTACATAATGTTACTTCTTTATTTACTCAATTTTCTTCATAATAATTTGTCCACTTTATATCGAAAATGTACATTAAATTTTCTCCAATTTCATAAAACATAAATATGAAATATTGATAATATTCAATTGTACTTCTTCATTGTTATAAAGTAGTTTTTTTTAGTTTTTGTTAGAAATATTGAATTTTTTTGTCAATATAGTAAAATTTTACTTAAATACAGAAAATTTTATGAAATTATTTCAAAAATAAGTATATTTTTTACTATTTTTGTCATAATATTTATGTAAGTAAAGTGATGTGTTTTTTTTTTTTAAGAAATATATAAAATAAATTTTACTTAACTTACATTTTGTGTTTATTAATTGAAAATATTATTGAAAATATAAAATTTTGTTAGTTTTGTGTAAAAAGATGTATTTTTTGAAATATTAGAAATATTTTTGTTATTCTTAAAACTAGAAATATTATATAATTATAACAAGAAAACTGATTTAATTAATATGTAAAGTCGTATTTTTTAACTATTTACAATTAGTTTATTACTTATTACATAACGTAACTTCATTATTTACTTAATTTTTGTTTATGAAAAATTGACTAATTTACTTGAAAATTTTACATTAAATTTTCTTCAATTTCATAAAATATACATTTAGAATATTGATATTATTTACAATTAAAGTACATATTTGTAAAAGTAAAGTAAATATAGCAAATAAATTAAAAGTTGTAAAGCTATTTAACGTATAATTAAAATTTTACTGTAATTCTTTTAAAAATAAGTATATTTTATACTTTTTTATCTTAAAATTTATGTAAATAAAAAAAATGAGTAAATTATATATAATTTTCAGATATAAAGAATATTTGTATTTCACTTAATTACTTACATTTTAGAGTGATTATTAGTAGAAACAAACAAAAAATTAAATAAATGTTGAGAATAAATCAATCAAGTAGGTGTGTTTATTAGTTTCATTAAGAATAAACACAAAAAAATGCTTTCCTTGATTGAGAATCTGCATATTTTATGGGCGAGACTAATGAAACCGTCCACTATTCGAAATCTCTCTCTAATTAGGTGAAGAATCTAAAAAAACGCAGTGGACTGAGTAAAGGATAGACGACGCACGAGATATGAAGATATTAATGGAAATGGTGCGACCGACGAGGTTGAGGTCGTCCGTGCGTGGATGCAGAACTGGTTGGTCTCCGATGTCTCTAATTGAAGGAATGCCTTCGTTCCTTCCCCACTCGCTCAACATCCAAAATGCTCTTCATGTCCATCATCATCATCAATGAGGCGGGGTTCTCGTAATCCACTTCCTTGCAAACGCAGCGACTTCCATCTCTCTACCACCCCTACCTACCCAAAAAAAAAGTAAGCCTTGACCATTCTTGGTCATTATCACAAAAATCACTCCTACTATCCTACATTTCTGGCAACTATAAAGTCCCAAGGTCTCAGAAGACGTTCATCCATTATCAAACATGCATTCATCAACAATCGTCGTCTTCGCTTCGGTGCTCTGCCTCTTGGCCTTGACTCCGGCTTCGGGTCTAGATGAAGATTTTTATCTGAAAGAGGCCCAAGGCTTTTGCACTTCGAGCAAAGACAGCTTCTCCTGTGGCAAGTACAAGTTGTTGAGGTATCTGGATGGGGCGAGCAAGGACGGAGTTTTGATCACCAATACTAGTTCTACATTGCAATTGGTGAAGATCGACGGTGGTGATCAAAAGGCCGAGTCCTTCTTCCCGGAGGCCGAGAGATCTTTGAGCGGCGAAGGAGAGTTCGGGAAGTTCTTCAAGTTCGTGCAGAGGAGAGCAGATCGATTCTTGAGGACTCAAGGATTGTCCGTACCAATTCCTGATTGGTTTACCATCGTCGAAGATAGCAATCCAGACACTTCTGGTAAGTCAATTTAATCATTAATTTACAATAGAAATTTTTACATAATCGAATTCATTACTGAAAAAAAAAACATCCTTTAGAATATACACATTTTACAACAATAAAATACAAGAGATTTGCAAAAATCTATACTTTTTTACAACAATTTTAAATTAACAAAAATTCTTTTATTATTTAAAAAATTGTCAAAAATCTATACTTTACACCTCAATTTAATGTTTCGGTTTTAATTTTCTTAAAAAAAAACGTCAGAATTCCACAAATTTTAGAAACTTTTATTAAAAATATTTCAGTAAATCTACACTTTATCTAATTCAATTTCATTTATAATAAATCGAAAAAAATATCACCCTAAAAACTTCAGAATTCCACAAAATCCACCCTTAAAAATTTTCGAAACTTTTATATTTTATCAAAAATATTTCAGAAAATCAATAATTTATTTAGAAAATCGTCAAAAATCTACACTTTATCTACATGAATTTCATTTATAATAAATTTTAAAAAATTCTACAAAATCCACCCTTAAAAATTCTAAACTTTTCAATCAAATATTTCACAAAAAAAATACCATAGAAAATATACATTTACAACAAATTTATTAATTTTTATTAAAAAAAATCACTTTTATACATTTTGTTTCACCAAACACAACGTTATTAAATTACATTATTTTCACTCTACTTATTCATTTCAAATATATTAACATCTAAATTTAGAACGAAATTCTCATTTGCTTCAGTTACACTTGTTTCCTTAATATGTATCAAATTGGAATTCTATTTTTAAATATTAATTTATTAAATAAACACACAAATTCATATATATTTTTATTCCGTTATGATTTTACATTTCAAATTAAAAAAACACAAATATTTTTTTTAAAATATTTCATAGGTTTCGGTTTATTAAAAACAGAGATATTTTATTTCCAATTATAAAAAATAAAATGATTTTACATTAATTTTGTTTTATAATACTTTATTGGTTTCAGTTTATCTGAAAAACAGATATTTTATTTCCAATTAAACTAAATGAACCAAATGAAAAACTTGATATATTAACGAAATGAAACGTTTTTAATATATTTCAATAGGAAATATATTAATATGAATGCAGTTTTTATCAAAATTTAGCGTTTCAATGCTTATTTAAAACATAACTGAAAAAGATCATTTAGATAGATTTTTGCATTGAATTTTTACATAATTTATCAATTTCTTATATAAGTATTATTAATTAAACGATTTGTTGAAGAGAAAATTAACAAGAATCTGCATATTATAAGATAATAAATTAATTACAAAAAATATACATTTTCTACTAACATTTTATACAAAGTTTTCAATTATATTCAATTATTTTCATGTTTTTCTTATATATTTCTTTAAAATACATTAATTTTCGTTTTAAATAACTGAAATGACAATTTTTTATTAATTTGTGTTAAAATTTGGGTCATTACAAAAAAAATAAGATTTTAATAGAAATATCAATTATATTTAAGGTTTTCATTTCAAGCTTAGTAAAAACTAAATAATTTATGGTGACTCATATTTTTGCACTAAATAAAAACAATGTGGGTCAATAGAACAAACTTAGTTTACTACATAAAAATATGCAGTTTTTTAAAGATCTTTTTCAAAAATTAATTATAAGTTTCTTACATTTTTAAATTTCCTATTGTTTAATTCAAAAAAATATGTATATATTCTCATAGTTTTTTTTATAAATGTTTTTATTTTACAAGCAGTTTAATTAATTTCGTTTTTTAAATCATTAATTAATTTTGTTACAAGTTGTTACAAAGTGTACTAGTATCAACACTAATTTACCTAATTCTTAAGAATATTTCAAGAAAATAGCAAGAAATATGAATTATGAACCCTTTAATCTAAAAAAAATTGTTATATAATTCAAAGATAATATAAAAAAATGTTTTATCTTAAGATGAATTTGATATATCAACTTTACACATTTGCCCCAATTTGAAAAACAAAGTCATTAATTCAAATTGGAAATATTGCAGATATTAACTAGTGTTTTTTCTTTTGTACTGAAAAGTTTAATTACTTTGGTATATGAAGCGAAACGAAGAATTTATATGTACATTTAATAAAAATAATGCATTTCCGTGATTATAGAAAGCAATAAAGTCCATAACTCATAAGTAATTGCGTGTATAAGAATCCTATTAATCTAAATACATTCGTTTAATAAAACTCTGATCAGAATCTACTAAATACACGCAATTTTATTGAAGTTATCAACATTTATTGATAAATATTTAATACAGAAAATGATAGTTAATATTTCTTGATTATTTATATAATTAAAGAGAAATTGTTGTTACAAATAATAGACAAAATAGAACATGTTCAAATCACTTAATTTTCAATAATAATCATGAGAATTTTCATATAATTTCGCAATTTAAAATAAACAAAATATTAGTTTTTTTGCTTCAATTAAAATTATATCAAAATCTTTATAATAACTGAAAAACTATACTTTAATATTTTATATTATAATTCAATAATACTTGAAAATCCAATACAATCCAAATCAAAATAAAAAATTAATAATTTGTAATAAATTTTTTTTGTAACTTTTTTCCAATTATTATTTTTTATGAATTTTGTCTACATTCAATGTAATTATTAAAAAAAATAAAACTTAATTGACCCAAATATAAGAAAAGTAAAAGAATTTACTGTTTCTCGTCTCATAAAAATCGTGTCTACGTATAAATAAATAAGAAATAAGTAAAAAAAAAACGTAATTTAAAATTTTGTTTCTTAAGTTTTTTGTTTATTTATTCAATAAAATTTATATCAAAATCTTTCTAATAATTGAGAAATAACTATTTTTTTAAGTCAATAATATCAAATATTTATTGCTAGAAACATATTTAGATAAATCATTACAAACCAAAAGAAATTAGTAATTGTAATTTTTTTTGTAACTTTTTTCATTAATTTTATTTGAATTTTGTCTATATTAAATGTAAATTATTAAGAAAAAATGAAACTTAATTGACCCAAATATAAGAAAACTAAAAGAATTTACTGTTTCTCGTCTCATAAAAATCGTGTCTACGTATAAGCAAATATGAAATAAGTTTAAAAAAAAGTAATTTAATTATATAGTAGACGTATTTTTTTCTTCCTTTTGGCGGAGATACGAAATCTCTCGGCATTCCAATTTCAATAGAATGTACTTTCTATATACGACCATAATTAATACATGATTTTTTATTTGGTAAACGTTATTATAATTTAATAACGAAATAAAAACAAGAAAATTTGCGATATTGATGTTTTCGTTAAACGGTTTGAATTTATTTATACATTGTTTTAATAAAGTTAACAATTAATTGAAAAAATAAAGAATAATTATAAACGTTTATATATAATAATTTTGTGCACATTTTTTGTTATAAAATAGATTATATAAGCTTGATTTATATTGAATTTATTAATGATCTATTGAAAATCATTAATGATCGCATATATTCAATAAATTAAAGGATATAATTGAAAAAAAAAATGGATACAAAAAAGTTCATTCACAAAAAAAAACGAAACGGTTTATAAATATATAAATAATTCTGACGTTGGAGTTCTAGATGATTTTGATTAATTATCGTATTCAATTATAACGTTAATTTTATGTTTGTTTTTTTTTAGGTAAGTTTAACACGTTAAAAGTTTTAGAGAATTTAAATTTATAATCAAAAAAAATAATGAATTAAACAATTTCTTTTTGTGGTTTCTAATTGTCTATATTAATAGTAGCTTACGACTTAAGTTTATGTTTTAATTTTCAAGGTGAGCGTATTTTCATTTAGGAAAGAATGCCGATGCTTCAATTGAAGCAGTTTAAACAGGTTTATTTTAATTGCTTTCAGACTGTAATGAATTTGTAACTTCATTAATAATCGATTGATTTTAAGTTATATGAGTTGTTTATTATAAAGAATGATTTGAAAATTGATTGAGAAGAAGTTCGGTCTATAATTAACAAGAAAATCAGTAAATTTACACTGAAAAAAAAAGTTTTAATTTTTATAAAAATAAATTTTACAGTTTACATTTTCTTTAAAATTTGTATATTTTTTTTTGTATTTATATATTAATAAATAGAAATTATGTAAGTTTTTCTAACATGTTTCTTTCTCAGAAGCAAGACTTATAATGATGCAATTATTTTAGTAGATAAATAGTGTTTTATATGAATGTGTTTGAGCCAGAATCGTAGCAATGTTTAATGACTAATTAATAAACGTGAAACAGGCATTCGCGGAATGAAATCAGGGATAGCACACATTCTCGACGAATGTAAACAAGTTCGAGAAGAACATTCTTCAAAAGGAAGACAAAATAAAACGTATACTGAGGAATGATAAGCAGTTAAGAAGAAATCTATTTGTAAATGCAAAAAATAAATTATCTCAAGGTCATATATTTAATTTAATGCGTTATGATGTAACGGTGTGTACTAATTTATTTTTTATGTTGACTTTAGTATATGTACATTATTTACTTTATTTCTTAGGAAAAAAAGTTTGAAAATTTTGTGGATTGAAAATGATGAAAAAGTAAAATTGTAGTGAATTCATTTGATATTAATTAATTATTTGATTATTGTTTAATTTCTGTAGACAAATCACAAATCTTTACTAAATCTCTTTTGAAGAAAACTTTGTGTTGAAAAACTTTGAAATACTTGTGATGATTGGTTTGAAAATTTGAAATTTTGTGGATTGAAAATGATGAAAAAGTAAAATTGTAGTCAATTCATTTGATGTTAATAAATTATTTGATTATTGTTTAATTTCTGTTGACAAATCACAAATCTTTACTAAATCTCTTTTGAAGAATACTTTGTGTTGAAAGTCTTTGAAATACTTGTGATGATTGGTTTGAAAATTTGAAATTTTGTGGATTGAAAATGATTAAAAAGTAAAATTATAGTGAATTCATTTGATGATAATAAATTATTTGATTATTGTTTAATTTCTGTAGACAAATCACAAATCTTTACTAAATCTCTTTTGAAGAAAACTTTGTGTTGAAAGACTTTGAAATACTTGTGATAATTATAAGAATGTTTAAATTGTTAATTTTTTTACTTTTAATGATTGTAAAGAAAATTTTTACTTTTTCTCTTTTGAAGATAATTTTTGTATTGAAAAACTTTTAAAATTTGATATCTATATATTTAACTATGAGAAAATGAGTGAATGAGTAAAGATTTTGTGGATTGAATCTTGGAGAAAATTTAGTATTGAAATTTAAAAGATTAATATGTGAAGATTGAGAAGAAAGTTCAATTCTTTACTTTAAAGAAGACTTTTCTATTCAATAAAAAGTCTTTGAAATGTTTGATATTATGTACACTATAGATGATTTGTAAATAAATATGCGAAAGAAAGTTAACCGCAAATTGTGTTGTTAAAAGAAATAAAGTAAAGTGTTCATGAATGTGGGAGAAAATTGAGAGTTTGCGTTTTCGAAGGTGAAATAATGATAGACGTTGAGGTGTGAAATTGAGATGGATGCATCAATGACTCTATTATAGTCTATTAAATAGATGCCAGTCACTGGAGAAACTACAATTGTTAAACTTGATACCAAGAGGATAATTTTACAACTATTGTTAAACTAACAACAGATTTCATGGAAATTCGATATGTATATTCAATTCTCAACTTCAATTATTGTTATTCAAATAATCTATTTTGTTGAGAATTATGCAGCAATAAAGATCCTATAGTTTTATTGCAATAATTAGAAGAAAATTAGTACAAAAAAATGGAAAATTAAAGAAAAATTTTTAAGTTTTTTCATAAAAAAATTGTTTTTCAAAGTAAAAATCAAACGTAAAATGCACACTTTCCGTTGATTTTCATAAAGAATTGTATTCATTGATTTTCAAAGTCAATAGAAACAGTGATGAAAGTGAAAAATTTAAATTTAAAGCTTTACAGATTTTTCACTAGAATATGACGATTTTTTAATTTCTATACAAAAAAAAAGATTTTCTAAGTAAAAATTAAATCTGAAATGTACACCTTTTTGATGTTCTTGCAGAATTACAGGTTATTATTGTTGTTTCATCAAAATTTCATTGATTTTCAATGTCAATACACAAGTGGACTTTTTACAAATATCTTATTGAAAAATCATTTTCAAAGTGAAACTCAAAGTGTGGTTTTAAGTCTTGCAACTCTACAGATTCTTATTCGTACAATTACAATTGACTTATCGATAGAAATGTGTATCAAAGTGTGTATTTTGCGTTGATTTTCAATCGAATTGACCTGAAAATCATCATAGAAAGTATAGACGCGTGCACACAACTAATTTCATATTTACAACTTCAGCAATGTTATGATCAGACACTGTCACCCAACTTCCCCCATTACGCTCCACATTTCTTGTGAACCAGATAAATATAATTGAATATCAAATGGTGCCGCCTGTAAAGTGGATCATCGATAGCTTTGCTTTTATCCTTCCACCTTTTTGTTTGTTTGTTGCTTTTTTGTTTCGGTAACCCAAAGCGATGTGTTTATTGATGCGACGCAAAAATAAACCACAATACGTTCTTTCGTATCCAAGACAGAAACAAGGATAAAGAAATAAGGCAATTCCATCTATTGGTAACTGGAGAATCTTGGTGCTCATGCATATGCAAATATCCAATTAAAATGATTTCAGTTTCTAAACCGATTTTTATTTTGTTATTTTATTATTTGCTATACTTCTTCGGAGTCGAAGAAAATTACCTTTCGCTTAAACCATTATAAAATAATCACGTTACTTTTTGTTTTCGTTTTGAAAGATGAAGGAGTAAATCGTCTTTTAAGTGCATCAAGTGCAGACGAGGACGAATCAAAATGGAATTTATCACATCGTTTCTTTCTCCTCTTATAAGTTTCAATGCTTTAATAAGAAACACCAGTGTTACCTTCAATAATTTCATTAACTTTATCTTCTTTGATACGCAAATCCTCATTTAAACTACTTTTTTCGTTATCAAAATAATTTCAGAATAATTTTCACTACATAAACACACAATTCAATGTTTTTTTTAAGAAATGTAATATTTTTTGTATATTTTCTTAATCTCAGTCATTGATTAACAAATTTTACTATCAGTTACAAGTTTTTTTAACTTTTAAGTAAATATTTAACAAACCAATTTTCAATCTCCTTTAGCAACAAATACTGATTTTATTCAACTTATTTTGTCATTTTTCTCACTTTTCAACAATTTTTTCATTAGTAAAATTTTCATCCAGTTTTGTATCAAACCCAAATTTTATTTCTATAATAATTGCACCAACTGTATTTTTAACAATACATTAATTATTATACATTCTTTACTCCTTTTCCAATAGAATAATTACTAATTTATGTCCAAATTTTTATATAATTTCAGTATTAATTTTTAGTAATTCTTTTGTCTTTTTTAATTTTTTTATCATTTTTATATTAAATTTTCATATTTGTAAGTTTTTTCAATAATTAATTAAATTCTTCATGATTTTTTTTCTCCAATAGTAATAGTAATTTAACATAAGGAAATGAAACAATTTGATATCTCAATTAATAAAAATTACTACACTTTACATCTACGAATTAATTAATAATCAGTGAAATATTTTAATTGATGCAAATGCATATTAACATAACTAGAAGAAAATCAGATTAAACTAACTTTAAAATGCAAATATAGAGTGGTTAAACAAGTTCTATAAAGCAAATGGATTTTGCCAAGAACTTTGATCAAATCCTCTCACTTCCTCTAGTAATTTGCTGTTCATACATAAATAAATCGCACGCTTCAACGAATATGTAATTACCTATTATAAATTATTTACAATTACATCGATTTATTAATAAAAAATTCTTAAGATTTATGCTAGAAAATCAATCAACAAAAAGTAAATAATGAGACAAGTTTTTCCTTAAAAATCAATCTATTTCTAATATTATCCGCACCAATTAATCTAGAAAAGACAAAATTTTAGAGAAAAAAATTGAATTTTTTTTATAACTTTTTTTTTTAATTAGGATACATTATGTAATTATACACTTGCTAATTAATAATTGAAAACTTTAAACTGTATATTTACTATAAATAAACTTTTCATTATATTTATTTGCTTTTAATTAAAAGGTGAACAAAATTAATTAATAGAAAACAAACAAAAAAATATGTATTGAGGATGTAACATGATCATTATATAATGTATAAAGTTTCATTAAATTAACCGAGGGACCTAAATAGGAGCGCGGATGGATCGATCGTCGTTGCATTCCTGAAGAAATTACGTAACGATTATACAGATAATATTTTTTAGGAATTTGATTAAAGATCACCGCATTTCGATCACAAATTATGAAATATAAACTGTTTTGTTGTCTTCCTTATATGTGATTTTTAATTGACGTATGATCATTGATTTTTTGATACTGTTTCATTCAGTGATTGCTTCAATTTGAATCTAATGTTTGATTCAGAGTTTTGATTGATGTCTCAATTCTTAACAGTAAATATTGCTCCAATTTTTATCTCTCTATAATAAAAAAAAATGGACAGTTTAAAAATATAAAAGTTAAAGATCTTTGAATTATTTAACTGTAAAAGCTTATATAATTTGTTAACTAAACGATTAGGAAAATAATATTTTTTGTTGCTTTACATCTTTGAATTCCTAACAGTAAATGCTCTAATATTCCAATAAACGATTATGAAAATGTTCAAATGAAATTAAATATATGCTTCCGCCTATTAAATTTCGGTTGGACCAAAAAAAAAAACCGTTAATTGTCCTAATTTTAATGGTTTCGACTTTTGTACGTGTTTTTTATCTTCTTGATCTTGTCATTTCTTTTTCTTCATCTTTCCTTAATCTTCGGTGCATTCATTAAAATTATTACGTAAGAAATCTGGGGCTCAGAAGACACGCCTAAAAAAATTATAATTTTTGTAAGTTGATGTAGACATCAAATTTTAAAGTGTTTCTGACCCAAATATATATGTTTTTATTGCGATCTAGTATTTTAGTAGTCATTTAGATTATTTTTGAATGAATTAAGAATGTAATTAGTGAATTAGTAAAGATTATCTAAATTGTTTTTTACTATTTTCTTTTACGTAATTTTATTATTTTTTTTATGAATCAATTTCAAATGTAGTGATCAAAGTGTCAAATGTCATTGCGTTGACACTTATTATTTTACATACAAATCAATTACATAACCTTTTCTCATCGTTTTGACAGTCTTGACAGTTTTTACATCAATTTTAAAATCTCAAAAGTAATTGTACAATATCAGTTGAATTCTGTGCTTTTTGTTTGGAAATATTTTACATAATTCATCATCAAAGAACTATCAAGTGTTAAAGCTTTGACATTAGTTAATTTATCAGTGAAACTGTATTTCTGGACAAAACTTTACTTTTATTTAAACAATTACGACTGTCACAATAAAAGTAACGTTATGATCCAAAAGCTGTCAGCTGTCAAAAATTTGATATTTACATATGTTACATAAAAACCGGATTGGTTATTGAATCTCTATTTCTTGTTTAATGGTTGAATGAATAATCTATACTTTAGTTTTTTTTTAATTTGACTGTAAAGGAAACTATAGAATCCTAGAAGTAAATGAACTACAGTTGTTTAAATGTATGTTTTTATTTGGTGATAATTTCTATTGTTTCTCAGTTGTCAACTGTCAAATTTTTTACATTTATGTGTCATAGAAACAGATTGATTTGCAAATTTGAACTGTAGATTTTATATTACAAATGAATACATAACATGATTTTGACAGTTCAGAATTATATAATCTCTGAATGTAATTGTTTTATCCATGATGCAATACGATTGTTTCTCATATTGTTACATAGTAATCAGTTAATTAATTTCTAACATTAAGCACGAATTCATAACCTTACCTTCCCTTAATATTGACAGTTACATCTGGTAATTAATAACTTTAGAATTTGAAAAGTAAAGTTTTATATAAGTATTTTATGTTGTTTTTCCCATGATACATCATGATTGTTTCTGCCATTGATTCAATATTGAAAAGCTGTCACTTGTCGAAGTTTTGACATATCTTTTATATAGAAAGCAGATGAATGCCTAATATAATTTTGACAGTTTTTGCTTTGTTTCTTTCATAATGTCAAATTGTTGACAAGTTAATTGAGAAATGTATTCATAATTTATGTTGACAATCGAAAACGTCAAATCTCATTTTTTTACATTTACATCATTTATGAGACATCTTCAAAGATTTACTAATATTTTTCCTTACTTTTTCTTAATTTTGACAGTTATTTCTGGTAATTAATAACTTTAAAATCTCAGAAGTAAATGAAGTATATTATTTGAAATGAGTGCGTTTTATATAAGTATTTTATGTTGTTTTTCCCATGATTCATCATGATTGTTTCTGCCATTGATTCAACATTGAAAAGCTGTCACTTGTCAAAGTTTTGACATTTCTTTTTATATAGAAAGAAGTTGAATGCATAACTAATTTTTGACAGTTTTTGCTTTGTTTCTTTCATAATATCAATTAGTTAATTGATCATAAAAACTTATAAATGTATTCAGAATTTATGTTGACAATCAGAAATGTCAAATTTACAGACATCTTCAAAGATTTTACTAATATTTTGTTCTTGTTTTGATTATTTTACAGTTGCTCGTAAACATCCAAAGAAGAAGGGCATCATGTCTCTGCTGACGCTCTTCGGACTGTTCAAGGTCAAAGTGATCTCCGTCCTGATCCTTCTCGGAGTGTTCTTCATCAAGAAGGTGATCCTGCTGTCCGCTCTGATCCTTCCGAGCATCCTGCACAACATCAAGATGAGCTGCAAACACATGGTACCTTACCACGCCGGTCACGCTCACGCGGAGGACTTCCACGACGAATCCTCATACTACGGTAACTACGGTCATAGCGGTCATACCGGTTATAATAAGGATTGGGAACGGAGATACAAGACTAGGGCAGCAACGGGAACGGCAGCCAACCAAGGTGCTGAATATTAAGAACATTACCATTTTTATTTACACATACAACAAAAACAAGAAAAAAAAAACAAACTAAATTTAAAACAAATTCAAAAACGTCCTGAACTAAGTCTAAATACTTATCAAAAAAAAAAACTTTTACTAATTTCGCACATTTCCAATCAACTTTATTTGCACATTAGTTTTATACAAGCTTCTTGTTGACTAAATCCCGTCTGCCGAACAAAACAATTGCATGTAAACAAATAAAACAAAAACTAAAACAAAATTAATTAATAACGACAAACAACAGAGAAACAATAACAAACCTAAAACAATAACATTCACGGACAAATCTTGAGAATTGCAATTAACTTTGGCCTACTAATTTTTTTAGGTATTTAGACCGTCTTGGCGAAGTAAACCGAAAAAATCAGGTCGTCTTTACCTAACAAAAAAAAAACGCACAAAAAGAAAAAAAAATCAAGACGCTTCAGGTTGGACTGGATGAGGATGTGAACAGAGCATTCCGGTCAAGTCCCTCTCTGTAAATTTAATATTTATTATTATTATTATTATTGTTACATTTAATATTTATATTTATTTATTGTGTTTTTTTTTATTATTATATTTTATACTTCAGTTTCCTTTTCGTATACTTTTCCCTTTTTCGACTTACTAATATTTTCCTTTCCGCCTAGTCGAGTCGTGTGTATTTATTCTGGAGAAGGGATATTGGAAAGGATAATATTTGGGTGAGGATGATGAAGTTGTTGCTCCGTTCCTGCACGCACCGATCGATTATTCCCGTCTTCAAATTCCTAACCAATCTAATTACCACCTGATCCTCTACTTTTGTTAAGATCTTAAGCTGTTTATGTTACTTATTAAGTTTACCTTATTTGTTATTTATTTATTTTATTTATTGAATATTAATAAAAATTTATTTACAAATAATATCTGAAATATCTTTTATTTATTTAATATACAAAACCTTTCAACATTTCTCACCTTAAATTGAAGAAAAAAATAAAATTCAAACTGAAAATTTGTTAATTTAATCCAAATTATAAAAAAAATAAAAATTAATAAAGTGAAGTCAATTTATTCTGTTTATTGTGTCGTTGACATTAATTATATTAAAGCGAGTTTACAATTGAACTAAAATTGTGTAACCGAGTTTGTGCAAAAACTTTTATTCGGCTAAAATGTTGACAACTTTACGGAGGAGTAAATTGAAAACAGATTGGGAAGCAGAGAAACGTTCCCGTTCCTAAGTTTTATCCTCGGTAAAGTTCAATACTTTGTACAACTTACATACAGGTTCTAATAGAGTTTCTTCATCATATTTTGTTGTTGTTTTTTTTTTATGCATGTGCGTCATAATGAAACTTTGTTTTGTTATTGTGGTTTGTTTTATCTTTGAATCTCTTAAAGTTATATAAATTTAAATGGCTCACATTATATGGAAGTCAAATAAAAACTGACATAACCTTAATAAGCAAAAAATGACAACGAAATAAATTGGTAACTTTTATTTTATGACATTCGTTCAAAATTAGTTTTATTTTTTACAATTACATTGAATACTATATTAATTTTCATGATTTAAATGTCAAACAAGAAGTGACATAACCTCAACAAAAAACAAATTAGTAAGGTTTCTTTTATAACAGTTTAGATAATTTATCATTTTGACAGGAGTATTGAAGAATTTCTTTTAAATGAACAATATAAGTGTCCATACTTTTGCAATGCTTCTTCCATGAAGTACATTATTTATTAAAAGCTGTCAACTGTTAAAGTTTTGACATTTATGTTAGACAGAAATCGTTTAATTGGTCATTGAAATTGTATCTCTTGTATTAAGAATCAATACATAACCATACATTTTTATTTACTTTTAACAGTTGAAGAGGAGTGTACTTGTTGAAACTAGTGCATTTATACAGAAGTAATGACGAATTTCTTTTAAATGAACAATATAAGTGTCCATACTTTTGTAATGCTTCTTCCATAAAGTACATTATTCATTAAAAGCTGTCAACTGTCAAGGTTTTGACATTTATGTTTCACAGAAAAAATGTAATTGATCATTAAAACTATATTTCTGTCATTAAGAATGCATACATAACCATACATTTTTATTTAATTTTGAAAGTTAAGGTTTAGTGTACTTGTTGAAATGAGTACATTTATTTAAGTATTTGATATAGTTTTTCTCATTGATTCATCATTAAAAAGCTGTCACCTGTCAAAGTTTTGACATTTTTGTCACACATAAATTACTTAATTGATCATTAAAACTATATTTCTGGTATTAGAAATAAATTGATAACCTTACATTTTCTTAATTTACGGTTTAAAAACAGTTTTTTTTTTAAATAGTTTTAGTTTAAAAAATACAAAATTTTGGTTTGTTTTATCATTGAATCTCTTAGAGTTTGATGTCATGTAAGTATAGATGATTCACATTCTATGAATGTCAAATGAAAACTGACATAACCTTAATGGAAAACAAAATGACAACGAAATACATTAGTAACCCTTATTTTATGACTTTTGTCCACAATTTCTTCTATTTCTTACTATATTAATTAAGATGATTTAAACTATATAAATGTCAAATAATAAGTGACATAACCTTAATGAGAAAAAATGACAGCAAAATAAATTCGTTACGCTTATTTTTATGACTTTTATTCACAACTCCCTCAATTTTTATGACATAACCTCAACAGCAAGAAAAGGAGAGACAAACAAATTAGTAACGTTTCTTTTATGACAGTTTCTTTTATTGATAATATTTTGTTTAATTATTGTTTGATTTTGACAAAAAAATGTCATATTGAATTAATAAAGAATAGTTAGGTAATCTATAGTAAAAATAATTAATTTTTAAAAGCAAAAAGTAAAGTAATACGATATTTAAATTAATTATTAATAATTAGAGACGAACAGTGAATTATTTTGTATGTTATGTAATATTTTTATTACCTGTTTAATTAGTCAATTAAGCATCCACCTAGAGATTGTAATTATTGCGTGGGTGGCTGTGTAAATTAAGTCACACAATTAGAAGGCACGTAACAGTAATTGGGTTGCCTACGTATCAGATTTGTATCGCATAGATTCGACACATTTCATTTGATTACAATTATTTATTATATAATTATTGATTGAATAATATCTAATAATAGATATAATAAGATTGTAAATATTTGAATAATAATAAAATTTAAAATCTTTAAACAAAATAGAATTATACGGCTTTAATTCGCGTTCAAAGTTGAGAAAATGATAAAATAAGTTTTACACATTTTAGTGATTTTCTCGTTAACTATAATAGATTGATTGGAACCAAAATATGCATAAGATAGCTGGATATTTGGAGAATGTAGAGAGTATTCATTCATTCCTGTTTCATCCATTTGGCTGTAATTCTTGTTTATAATTATTGAGTAAATTGCTTGAACATTTCTTAAAATGTAAGTAAAATATACATATCTGTTAGTCTACTTATTTAGAAACGGTTTTCTTATGACTTCCAGAAAGCAACCGAAATACATATTATTAATAATAAAGGTGTGTACGTTAATTCATAACAAGCATAGAAATATTTTTCAGAGAATTATAAACATAATCACACTAATTTTCTCGATGTAATAACAATATTACAAATAAATTGTATTCAATTTACTCAGTTTAATGCTACGTACATGTAACATAATGGAGACGTAATTACAACGATTATCGCATGGATAATCCTTTCCAACCGAATCAACGTTATTTGCATGTGATTTTGTTGTTGTTTTCTCGACGTAAATTAAACGAGAACTCGAGTACTTCGGAATACCAATTATTAATTGAAGCCGAAACGGTTATGACATTGTAGATCTTCGGATCTGCTGCATACAAATATTAGCAGAAACATAATTCTTCAAGTGGAACGAACGTAAATTGCCAATTTGCACGACCAGAAACAAAGAATTTCTCAACGAATTATAATGATGTATTGCTTCATTAATTACATATTCTTACCGCGTTTTATTCTTATATAATAAATATCGAGGAGAAAATTTCAAGTTACTAAATGAGAGGACAAAATGAGGTTAAAGAAATTGTCGAATTTTTTCACAATTGAACAGTGTTAACCTGAGGTTAAAAATAGGTTTATTCATACAATTATTAAGTACTCTTAATTAGTGAAAATAATATTGTAATTTGTTGACATGATTTCACGTTTTATAAAATTACTCAATAACTACTCATACCAATTAGATTATCAAATAGTCTAATTAAAGACAAATTAATGGTCTTTCCAATGAGTGTATTACTATAGTGGTGTCATTTACATTTTATCTGAAAAATGCAATCACATTTTGAAAATATTTTCACATTTATTCTCAACATGTGTCATGTATTCGCGTTTTATATAATTACTTGTTTACTACGCATACCAATTAGATCAATAAAGTTGCGAATTAAAAACAAATTAATACCCTTTTCAATGAGTATACTACTATATTGGTGGTGTTTACCTTTCTTTAGTCATCAAAATTTGAAAATGCAGTATTCACATTTGATCTCAATTTTTGTTATGTGTTCACGTTTTATATAATTAGCTGATAACTACACATATATATTGTAATATCAAATACGCAAATTAAAGACAAATTAATTATCCTTCCAATGAACCAAATAATATATTGGTGATGTTTACTTTTCTTCTGATATATGCAGTCAAACTCAACATTTGCCATGTCTTCACGTTTTATATAATTACTTGTTTACTACGTATACCAATTAGATCAACAAAGTTGAAAATGAAAGACAAATTAATATCCTTTTCAATAAGCGTAGTACTATGTTTGTGGTGTTTACCTTTCTGTAGTAATCAAAATTAGAAAATGTAGTATTCACATTTGATGTAAATTTTTGTTATGTTTTCACGTTTTATATAATTAGTTGATAACTACGCATATTTCTTAGATTATCAAATACGTAAATTAAAGACAAATTAATGTTTTTTTAATAAACCTACTACTATATTGGTGATGTTTACTTTTCTTCTGAAATATGCAATCAAATTTTGAAAATATTGTTCTCATTATTTGTCATTACTTAACATTTCATGTAATTACTTAATAGCTACACATACGAATTGGATTATCAAATAGGTAAATTAAAGATAAATTAATGGTCTTTTCAATGAGCCTACTATTATCATTGTGGTATTTAATATTTTTTAGTTATAAGCTGTCAAACTTATAAAAGCTTAATATTGTAATTAAAAAAAAACGTTTCTATGTTCATATATTTTGATATAAATACTAATTAATAACTGAAATAGAGTAAAAGCTGATTAATTATTAAAATTCAGCAATTTTAAAATTTTGTCCAATTTTTATGAAAAATTCTTATTAATATTCTTAAATAGTTTATAATTATGTTGGTAAAATAATAAGTGCAAAATATTAACTAATGATTGAAATATAGCAAATTTTTCGATTTGATATCTTGTCTTTACTAATTATTTAATTAATCGATAACTACGAATGTTTATTACATCATCAAAAACGCCAATTAAAGACAAAATATTGGCCTTCTCAAGTCTACTAATAAATGTAAGGGTTTTACCTATCAGCTCACAAATATTGTCAAATTTAATAAATAATTGCAACAAATCCTCAAAATTTGAGAAATAAAAAGTCAATTGGAAAATGTTTTATCATAACGTTTTATTTAATTACTCGATAATTACTAATGTTAATTACATTATCAAATGCACAAATTAAAAACAAAATAATGGATCTACTAACAGATGTGAGGTTTTTACCTTTCACCACCAATAAATTGTCAAATTTAATAAAAATTAACCAAAACGAAATGTTTATATAAAAAAGGTATTCAAATATTGGATTAACCCAATTGAACAATGTTTACCGAAGATTGAAAATAGAGAGAAGACTAGGTTTATTCATGTTCAGTGGTTTATAAGTTATTTAAGGGCGCGGTTCGTGTCGACTCGTCCCGATTTACATGCAAATTGTAGGAATGCAGCGCTTGATAATGCAGGAATCATTGCGATCGATCCGGTTACGTAATTTATTGTTCAGATCTGGTCGTAATTGAGCGTCGCGAATGCCGTTTTCTTATCGTTCTTTTTTCGCTATTAAACGCAATTATCGAAGTTGTAAATTCGGTTTGGAAAAGTTAACGCCTTTGGGGCGAACCATTTGAACTACTTTAGAAGTAAGAAGAAGATAGGTAGTGGTTTTTTTTAGCTCTAACATTAACATATGGACAACTTTCCTGTATTATTATTTTACTTAATTACGTTTTTGTCAATCATGTTTCATATAATACCCACACACATTAATTACATGATCAAATACGCAAATTAAAGATAAATTAATGTTTTTTCTTATGAATCTACTATTATATTGGTGATTTTTACCTTACTTCTGAAATATTTAATCAAATTTTTATAATATAGTTTTTACATTTCATCTCAAAATTTGTTTCTTTAGGTTTTATATAATTTGCTAATATCTACGAACACCAATTAGATTGTCAAGTACGCAATTTAAAGACAAAATAATGGTATTTCCAATGAATCTACTACTATATTCGAAAATATAGTTTTCACATTTGATCTCAAAATTTGTCATGTCTTCACGTTTTATATAATTACTTGATAACTATGCATACCAATTAGATCATCAAAGTTGCAAATTAAAGACAAATTAATGGTCTTCTAATGAGTGTACTACTATATTTGTGGTGGTTATCTTTCTTCTAAAATATGAAATAAAAATTTCGAAAATATAGTTGTTTACATTTGATCTCAAAATTTGTCATGTCTTCACGTTTTAAATAATTAATTGATTTCTACGCATACCAATTAGATCAACAAAGTTGCAAATTAAAGACAAATTAATATCCTTTCCAATGAACTTACTACTATATAGGCAATGTTTATCTTTCTTTAGTAATGAAAATTTGAAAATGTCGTATTCACATTTGATATATTTTTTTGTTATGTCTTTAACTTTTATATAATTAGTTGATAACTACGTACACCAATTAGATTATGAAATTCGCAAATTAAAGACAAAATAATGAGTTTATTTACAAATGTGAGGTTTTTACTTTTTACCTCCACTAAATTCTCAAAATTTTGAGAAATAAAATTCAAACTTGAAAATATTTTATCTTGACGTTTTAATTAATTACTCGATAATTAAAAATTGTAATTACATTATCAAATACTCAAACTAGAAGTAAAATAATGGACTTCTCAATGAGTCTACTAACAGATGTAGTTATTACCAATTACCTCCAATAAATTGGAAAATTTGAGCAAAACAAATCGATTTTGAAAATGTCGTCACGTTTTAATTAATTACTAGATAATTACAGATTGTAATTACATTATCAAATACCCAAATTAAAAGTAAAATAATGGACTTCTCAATGAGATTAATAACAGATGTAGTTTGTACCGTTTACCTCGAATAAATTGGCAAATTTGAGCTGAAAAAATGAACTTTAAAATGTGTACACGTTTTAATTAGTTACTCGATAATTATGAATTGTAATTAAATTATCAAATACCCAAATTAAAAGTAAAATAATGGACTTCTCAATGAGACTAATAACAGATGTAGTTTTTACCGTTTACTTCCAATAAATTGGCAAATTTAAGCATAAAAAACGAACATGAAAATGTCTACACGTTATAGTTAATTGCTCGATAATTACAAATTTTAATTAGATTATTAAATACCTAAATTAAAAGTAAAATAATAGACTTTTCAATGAGTCTACTAACAGATTTAATTTGTATCTTTTAACTCCAATAAATTGGTAAATTTAAGCAAAAAAACGAACTTGAAAATGTCTTCAAATTTTAATTAATTACTCGATAATTACTGTCTTCACGATTCATTTAACATGCATATTGAAGAATTAAATACTTCGTAATATTAATTATTCAATAATCATTTGTTAGTTAATTTGAAACGTTGCATTGTCAGGTACTTGAGTTGTCAGGTTTAGTGAGACGCACGTAATAAATTAACAAATAAATGAAGCAATCAATAATGCAAAATCATCGAAGTTTATACAAGGATGACAAGTGTGAAATGAGCAGCTTCGGATGGATGAAGGTTCGGGCAGACAAGCTGTGTACTTGCCTGCCGTACAGAAGCGTTTTGTTGTCGGTCGTAAATTGCGGTCGGATTGGTTACGTAACGAATGCCGAGCAGCATTGAATGCACGTAGTGTGCACGAGTATATACAGAGAGATGTAGTAGGTAGTAGTACATAACAATTTGCATGCTTTACAGCTGGAGGCGACGGCACGTTTAAAATACCTGAGGAGATGCCTGGAAATTGCGTGCAACGTTAAGTCGCTACCTGGAAATTAGATGTCGGCGGTTCGAGCGGAAAGAAACGAGGAGGAAATTACGCACGACGTGTCTCTGTAATTATTGGCTTCGGGTCTTTGTGCATTTTGGAAACGTAAGATGGAAAATAATTGGCGGTTGTTCTTTTATGTGGTTTGACAGGCTTTCATTGAAATTGGATGAAAAATTCGGTGCTTCGAATTATAATATTCGCATAACCTAAATAAGAAATGTATTTTTAATAACATCATTAACAAATTAAATAGAATGATAACTATATTATCATAACAATTATAAATTCTTCAATAATTATACAATTAAAATACAAATAAGAAAACTTTTTTATTTTTTTAATTATATTGTTAATTTTTAGATTTTATTGAATAATTTTGATAGAAATAATAGTTTTTATATCAATATAATTATTTTTAATTCAAAAATTACTTTAAGAACAATATTTGAACATTTTCAATCAATTTTAATTTTCATGAAAAATTCTATTTTTTAACATTAATTTTCTATTTACGTGTGTTTGAAGATATTTAGCTTAATTTAAAGGTGATAGTTGACAATAATAGTTACAAAAAAACTATTGCAACTTATTTATCCTAATACGCCATCTATTGGTACAATATTCAACTATATTATTTTCTCTTTTGTTTCATTAACAATAGTTACATTAATTAATTTAAAGGTGATAATTGACGATAAATGTTACACAAAACTATTACAACATGTATATCCTAATACGCCATCTGTTGGTGCAATATTTAATTATATTTATTTTTCTTTTGTTTCATTTGCAATAATTATACTAATTATTTTAAAGGTGATAATTGACAATAAACGTTACACAAAACTTATGCAACTTGTATATCCTAATACGCCATCTATTGGTGCAATATTTAAGTATTTTTATTTTTCTTTTTTGTTTCATTAAAAATAATTACGTTAATTAATTTAAAGGTGATAATTGACAATAAATGTTACATAAAACTATTGCAACTTTTATATCCTAATACGCCATCTATTGGTGTAATATTCAACTATATATTTTCTCTTTTGTTTCATTAACAATAATTACATTAATTAATTTAAAGGTGATTATTGACAATAAATGTTACACAAAACTATTACAACTTGTATATTCTAATACGCCATCTGTTGCAATATTTAAGTATATTTATTTTTCTTTTGTTTCATTTAAAATAATTATACTAATTATTTTAAAGGTGATAATTGACAATAAATGTTACACTATTGCAACTTGTATATCCTAATATACCATATATTAGTGCAATATTCAATTATATTGTTTTATCTTCTGTTTCATTAATAATATTTACATTAATTATTTTAAAGGTGATAATTGACAATAAAAGTTACTCAAAATTATTGCAACATTGTATATTCCAATACGCCATCTATTGGTGCAATATTCAACTAAATATTTTTTCTTTTGAATCATTAACAATAATTACACTAATTATTTTAAAGGTGATAATTGACAATAAAAGTTACTCAGAACTATTTTATTTACGCCATCTATTGACGCAATATTCTACTATTTTTTGTTCTTTTCTTTCATTAACAATAATTACATTAATTAATTTAAAGGTGATAATTGACAATAAAAGTTACTCAAAACTATTGTATATTNTCTTTTCTTTCATTAACAATAATTACATTAATTAATTTAAAAGTGAAATATTTTTTATGGATAAAAATTTGTTTTTTTTTTAAAATTAAAGAACAACTTTAACTTACCTAATTGAACAGATGTAGTTTGCAAAAAAATGTATATAAAGTAATATATTTATAATTTGTGAGTTACAATATAAAACTATGTTTCAAGCAGTATAGATACACAATAAAATGATATAAATTAACAAAAATCTCCTCAATTTTTTGTACGTTGTGTGTATGTGTCAATGCGATCTAATTCGTTTTGTTAAAATCTAAACAGAAAGAAAAGATAAAAACGATGATTGGTATACAATGATTTATGGAATTCTGAAAAAAAAACATATTTGGGGATTTTTTGTGTGTGTGCGTGTATTTATTCGAATGTAGCTTTTCCTCTTTCGACCCAGAATCCCAGAGGCTCATTCATTTTCATGAATCATGTGCCCACACCACACACGAACACAACCGATCCTGTCCAAATCTATTCTTGAAACCGTCTGTTTCCGAACAACACACTTTCCAACAAACAACAACAAGAACAACATATTGCCACAACTATAACGAATATATTAACACTTTGTTACCATTTCTTTTCTCTGT
The DNA here is from genome assembly GCF_001412225.1 of Nicrophorus vespilloides. Classification (NCBI taxonomy): domain Eukaryota; kingdom Metazoa; phylum Arthropoda; class Insecta; order Coleoptera; family Silphidae; genus Nicrophorus; species Nicrophorus vespilloides. Next base: position 28,038 of record NW_017097535.1, on the reverse strand, counting down.
ATTTATTTATTGTTTCTCACAATATGAAATATTATACATTAAGTCTATAGAAGTATTTCATATTTGTGAATTAGTTATATCAATGTTTTTTTGTTAATTGGAAAGGTCATAGTTTTGTATTTAATCTACATGTTAAATTATGTAATTAACGCGTTTGATTATGGAGTTATTAACTAAAACGTGATCTCACTAATCTTATTTTCTAACTCATATTTTATTTCTCAATTTAAACAACTCATAACAAAAAATCATCGTACACCACACATTTATTAATTAAGTCACGTGAAGATATGAAATCACGTAAATGTAAGCAAACTATTTCTGACAATATGTAAAAGTATAATAAAATGTATAAAAATATGTAGTTTTTTGAGTTGTTAAGTAAAATTAATCTATTTAATTAAGGAAAAATAAAATTTAAAAATTGAAATGTTCAATATAGCAAATTATAGTATAAATTCATTAATAATAATATATTCATGTATTTAATTAACTAATTCGATTATGTAATTAATATTTAATGATTATTAATATAATTATTGGTTATTGAGTAATTTAATCAAATGTATATTAATATACAGTGCACTTTCAACTTTGACAGCTTGTAACTAAAGAACTGAGTTAATTATGAATTTGTAAATAAGCTTATTGGAAAGCCTATAGTTTTATCTTCAATTTGTATTTTAATTAATTTAATTAACTTATATACTTGTTGAATAATTAAATGAAAAGTGAATGTACTTTGTTCTTACTTTAGTTCTTACTTTATTAACAATTTATCTACTCAGCTTATAACAGACATATAAAGTAAACACACATGATATTCAGTAGATTCGATGAAAAGTTCTTAATAATCATTTTAAATGAACTAATTAGAGTTCGTAGTTATTGAGTTATTAAAAAAAAAATAATAAAAAAATTGTCATATTTCTGTAATTAATTAACATTAGTAAATAAATTTTAATACCAGCGAATTTACAATACAAAATCATTAATTAAAATTAACAAAATTATTAGAATTTTCAAGTTTAGAAAAATTAAAAGTTGCAAACCCGACAACCAAACGACCGTCTATTGAAATCCCGACGCTTGAAATCCCGACTATGTAAAAATCGACCGACTGCCATAATCCCGACAATCGAAAACCCAACGTTCGATATCCCGACTGTATTAAAGTCCCGACGCTTGAAATCCCGACTATATCAAAATCGACCGTCTACCATAATCCCGACAATCAAAATCTCGACTATATTAAAATCCCGACTGTATCGAATTCCCAACGTTCGAAATTCTGACTGTATCGAAATTCCGACGTTTGAAATCCCGACTGTATTAAAGTCCCGACGCTTGAAATCCCAACTATGTTAAAATCGACCGACTACCATAATCCCGACAATCGAAAACCCGACGTTCAAAAACCCGACTGTATTAAAGTCCCGACGCTTGAAACCCCGACTATGTCAAAATCGACCGTCTACCATAATCCCGACAATCAAAATCCCGACTATATCAAAATCCGGACTATACCGAAATCCTGACTACCATAATCCCGACTATATCGAAATCCCGACTACCATGAAAATGTTATTGTAGAAATTTATAATAATACAATACACTGTCGGGATTTTCACATAGTCTGGATTTCGATATAGTCGGGATTTCGAACGTCGGGATTTCAATACAGTCGGGATTTCAATAGACGGGATTTCGTTTGTCGGGTTTGCGATTGCCACCGTATTCAAAAATATTCAGTTCATTAATGTATGTGAAAATAGAAGCGAACTTTTAATGTTATTATCCAACATATCACGATACTTTCACAGCGATGGATTTGATCTTTTCATTCATAATTGTAAACTGAACTATATAGATTAACAGTCACCCATGGTTTTTCCAGAAGGTCAGTGAGAAACACTTCATAAAAATGTATATCGATATTTTCATATTTCATTCAACAATAAATACAGTTTTATGTCAATTTATTTTAACTCAATCTGAAAAAAACAAATTCACAATCTATTCATCAATGTGAACAATGAGTAAATTTAAGATCGCGGTTGACATTAGGTAGGTAATCTTTCCCTGTGGATGATTAGTATATTGATGATCTGCGATTTCATTATTTCCTTTGACTGTGAATCTGCGCTATCCTTAACACTGTTATTGTCCATCGACTTGGCTGAAAAAGTCCATTTGCTGAACCTCATCCATTTCACTGTCCATCTGTGATGAACGATGGCCCTATTGCTGCAAGCACCGAGAGGGCTCACAAAGGGCCTGGTTTGACCAGGATTTGAACCTGTGACCACTGCGACAACTTTACCATTCGGCGACTACAATTTTTATATGAAAAAGTAATTTGTCTTTTTTGTCCCCAAACTAAATTTTTTATGATATTTCCATTAAGTTTCTTTTTTATTTATTTAATAAAGCAATTGTGAATCAAAATAAATATGTACCTGGCGCATCCACCATCACTGTTTTTAATCAATGTAAATTTACTCATTAAAAACGTAATTAAGTGTTCAAAATTTATATTTATTAGATGGATGGATGATTAATATGTTGGTGAAAAGCTGTAGACTCACGATAAACATTTTCATTAAGGTATGTTTTACAACTTCCAAGAGAATTGTTAATTAATTCACGAAAGAAAAAACCTTCCAAGTATTATCTCGTATCGACACAGACACCCGACGAAAGCGCAAAGAGATGAAACAATGAGGGTGAATATTAAATGAAAAAGAAGCGAGGAAAAGGGATGTTTTGAAAGGTATAAAGGATAATGACCCTTTCAACCATCAAACACGTAATGAAAATATTCGTTTTCAAATACATTTTCATCAAGTAAACGAAAATTTAATAACTAATTAAGACTTTTTTTTGTTCTCGTTTTATTGTTTATAACCTTTTTTATCATTATAGAAATATTTAAAAATAATAATATTTTTAAAGATTTTTACTATTTTCTCTCAATTTTGAGTAAAGTAACAAATTTTCATTAAAAACTACATAAATGATCAAATTTATAGTTAATTAATTGTAAAAATAATTAATTACTAAGATTCAATATTAGCAATTTATTTTCGCAAATGTTTCAATTTTTTTTAATTAAATCGAAATCTTTAGTTATATTTAATTATTACATAAGAAGCGGTCCTGCATGTAATATTAATTATAGACTGAGATATTGAATTTTTTCTAACTTTTTTCATGTCATCACGTTTTATTTAATTACACAATTAATCTGTACTCTAATTGTAACATCAAATAAGAAAATAAAAGATAAAAGTATGGCCTTTCTAATAAATGTGAACTTAATAAATTGTAAGCTAATTATTAATAGATTATGGTCTGTCAAAGTTGAGAAATAAAAATCGAATCTATTTTTACATTATTTTATTTTCAAATTTATATCTATAAATTTATTACATTTTCGTCAAATAACTTTTGTTATTTTCTATAAGTGCATAGGAAACGGTGCTTTATTACTCGTCGTTTGATGTGATAATAATTATGTAATGTTAATTATTAAATGAAATATTCTAATTTTTCAAACCTTTTACATATCTTCACGTTTCATTAAATTACTCAAGTAAGCTGTGCACTAATTGCAACATCAACTAAGAAAATTAGAAATAATACTATGGGCTTTCTAATAAACTTAACAAACTTTACTTATAATTTTGATCAAAATCATATATGAATGATATTATGAACTGTGAAATAAAATTTCAATCAATTTTTCCAATTTTTTTTCAAGTTTATATCTATAAACATATTCCATTTGGATCAACTAACTTTTCTTATTTTCTATGATTACATAGGAAACTATGCTTTATTACGCGTCGTTTGGTGTAATTATTATTATTATACAATGTTAATTATTAAATGAAATATTCCAATTTGTCAAATCTTTTGCATGTCCTCACATTTTATTTAATTACTCAATTAGTCTGTAGGCTAATTGCAACATCAAATACGGAAATTAAACATAAAACTATGGCCTTTCTAATAAACCTATCCTTAGATTTGAAATATACATTATTAATTGATTATAAATGTTCAAATTTGTGAAATAAAATTCGAATCATTTTTTTCAAATTTATATCTAAAATGTATTACATTTTATTGAATTAACTTTTGTTATTTCTTAAAATTACATAAGAACTTTACTGCAAGTCGTTTGATGTAATAATTGTTATATAATGTTGATTATTAAAAGAAATATTCCAATTTTTCAAACCTTTTACATATCGTCACGTTTCATTTAATTACTCAATTAATCTATACTCTAAGTACAACATAAAATACGGAAATTAAACATAAAACTATGCCCTTTCTACTAAACCTATCTTTAGAAGTGTAGTCTACATGAATCATAGATTACGAATTATCAAAGTTAGGAAATAAATTTTTAAGAAAAAAAAGTTTTAAACGTATTCTATTATGATCAACTTTATGGACGTTTCCTACAATTTCCACTCTATTTTGATCAATTTTATTTATGGATGTTTATTGAAAATTGTATATAATTTCAACTAATCGATAGGAAATTGCAAAAATTTCCTACACATGCACTTCAGTTTTACGCGTTTCTACATAATTCATAGGATATGTTTGTTTTCTATTAGCGCTGGAATATCCGTATGTTTTCCTCTATTAAAATCATCACATCATTATGAACTTAACGTTGAAATGAATAAAAATAAATTAAATGATTAATAAATCGCAGCATGTGGAAACAACCGGATATTGAAAATTTCAGCCTACATTTTACATCAGGAAGGCCGAGATTCTATTAAAATTTAATCAAATTATTTCTTGACATTAAAATTCATAAAAAAATAGCTTTTGTGTGCGATTGAAACAATTTTTCTAACGTTTTTCACGTCTTCACGTTTTATTTCATTACTCAATTAATCTGTGCAATAATTGCAACATCAACTAAGAAAATTAAAGATAAAACTATGGCTTTTCTAATAAACCTAACCATAGATTTGGAAACTTCATTACTACATTCATTAATTAGGACCTTTCAAAATTGAGAAATAAAATTTGAATCAATTTTTCCATTTTTTTTTGCCCAAATTTATATCTATCAATTAATTAATTTAGGCCTATATTTTACATCAGGAAGGCTGATTAATCTATTAAATTTTAATCAAATTATTTTTTGACATTAAAATTTATAAAAATAGCTTTTGCGAAAAAAATCAGTTCTTAAACTTTTCTCGCTTAAACGTAATTAATTACTGAATAAGATTCAATCAAGTGAACTGACTTAATCGACTCACTTGCTTCATTACGTTAAAATCCTTGAGACTTTTCTTATGAAGGACTTGATGACTTTTTCAGTTTTTTTTTCAGTAAATCAAAGGATCACGAATCCTTTGATTATTGCTTTCTTATTTATTAACTAATTACTGAATGAAAACATCAGAAATTATTTAGTAATATGTTTTTTTTCTGTGTATAATTCGTTTTTATTTTGTTTGTGAGTGTGGGTCTGTGTGTGAAGGTGCGCGTCTGTGCACGTCGCGACGCCCCACGTATAAAAGTCCGGAGATCGGAGTGCGGCGATGCCACTCGAAAAGCGACGCCCGGCGTCGTCTGCATCCGCTCTCGGAGTTCGAAGCAGAATCGCGAATTTACGAACTTTGTAACATTTGAAACGCAATCAATAATAAGTTAAAGAAACAAACATCTGTTTGTTCTATAAAACGAGAATAAATAATAAATAAAAATAAGAGAAAATTGAGTTGTTTTTGAAGACAAACAAACTTTTTACAAAAAAATTTATTTAATATCTGTGATCTGTTGGTGTCTGGTTCTTACTAATAAAAGTGTAGTTTTAGTGTTATGGAGAATTGTTTGCAATTTATTTAATTATTTGGAATATTTAAGGTAAAAATATTTATTATTTTTTTATATATAAATTAGATTAGTTAAGTTTTTTTTTGAGAAGAAAAATTTACATTTACTAAAATAATACAAGCTTTAATGAACAAATTTAACAATTCTTATTAAGTTAATAATCTATTAGAATTCATTTATAAAAATACAAGATTTCGAAACTTTTAGAAATTTATGTAAGAAATTAAGAAAAAAGTTTGGAAAAAAATATCTTTCAATAAAAAACTTGTAAATAAAAGTAACAAATGATACTATTTATTATTCAATTGCAAAGGAATAAAGTGTATTAATAATAATATAAATACTGTAGCTATGAAATTATATTTGCTTATAAATTATTTCCAATTAATTAAATATTTGTTGGAACATTTCAAATATTAATTATTTGTTAACTATTCGTAAAATGAAATTTATCGCTCATTGTTATGTAATTACATCGAATTGTCAATAATTCTGAATAAAATATGAGCTTATACACTTATATACTTAAAACAATTATGTAAAGAAAAATTCTTTTTTGTAAAACACAAAATTTTACTGCATGAAAATTATAATTTTAATAGTAAGTTTTTTTTATACCAAAGTAAATAAATATTTTTTTTTATACATATTTACTAAGCAATTGTATGGAAATATCAATATTGTTGCATGAATTATGAGTACATTTATGTGAAACTCGAAATAAATGCAATGAAAATATATTTTGTTTTAATACAAAAATTTATTTCATGAAATATTTTTTTTTTCTTGTAAACAATAATTAATGTTTATATAATGCTGCAGAAACTACTATGGACAAATAAATGAAATACAATACACTACATATGGGTCAAAATGACCCAATTATAAAATATTGAAAAAAAAAAAACAGAACAAACACATATTAATTATTATTACTTGAGGAAATAAGCAACTTTTAAAACTAATTTTATTGCACAAAACGTTGCTGTTTCCTTACTTGGACACGAAAGAAACACATTATTTCATTTTGAAATCTAAATATTGTTATTTCAAGAACGTATTTGCTATATAAACGAGTCACTTTGACCCGAAATTCACTCTAAAATAAAATAAAAAACTCTCGTCATAACTACTTTTATAGTTAACTGTTTGTAAAATATAAATTATCGTTCATTATTAGATAATTATATTGAATTGTCAATAATTCTGCATAAAATATGAACGTATACACTCTAAACTTTACACAATTATGTAAAAAAATATTTTTTTTTTTGAAAAACACAATTTTACTGCTTTGTATAGAAACAATAATTAATGTTTATATAATGCTGCAGAAACTACCATGGACAAATAAATGAAACACAATACACTACATATGGGTCAAAATGACCCGATTATAAAATATTTAAAAATACATCGAATTGTTAATAATTCTACATTAAATATGAGCATATTTATTCGAAACTTGACACAATTACGTAAAAAACGATATTTTTTAAACACAACTTTTTTGTTGGAATATTTCAAATATTAATAATTTGTTAATCTATCGTTCATTATTATGTAATTACATCGAATTTTCAATAATTATGCATAAAATATAAGCATATTCACTCTAAACTTGACACAATTATGTAGAAAAATCTATTTTTCTTAAATCAAAACATACCAAACTTTACTAAGCAATTATATAGAAATATCAATATTGTTGCATGAATTATGAGTAGATTTATGTGAAACTCGTTTATTTAGTGTAAATAATGCTGCAGTAACTACTATTGATGTGAAACACAGGTTGTACATATGGGTCAAAATACCCGATTAATAAATGTTAAAAAAAATGGAACAAGTTATTAATTTTTACTACAAACACAGATTAAGTGTTATTATATAATGAATTTAACAACATTTAAAACTGTTTTTAGTGCCCAAAACAGTCTATTTTTTGAGAAAGTAGAACAAATTGATCTTTTGGCCAAATGCCACAAAAAGTTGATGTTTCCTTGCTTGGACAAATAAAAAACAACACCTAATCTCACTTTGAAATCTAAACATTGATATATATTTTATTATATTATAGAAATAATTATACAAAAAAATAACTTGCAAACGGAAAATCTTTTGATTTTCTTTTATGCAATTTAATAAAAATGTTAATATTATTTCATTAATTATACGTAAATTTATTAGAACACACAAAATAATTGTGTAAAAAACTGCATTTACTAAAATAATACAAACTTTAATTAAAATAAACTTTTTAAATGAAATATAATATGTAAGACTTGAGTTTTTTTTTTAAATACAAAATTTTACTATAGAATCGTATTAAAAATGCATCGTATTAAATTTTGTGTTTGTTTTTGTTTGTAAAGTTGTAACTATATTTGTGGGATACATCAAATATTATTCACACTCGTATTCTGGTTTACTTTGAATGTCGAATTTTGTTGGCTTTTGATTTAGTATGTAGCAATGCGATGTGTAATCAAATGTGCATAGTCAACATATATTTCGCATTGATGTATTTCATATATCAAAGAAATATCAAACAAACTACATACATCAAATTTTAGAAATAATATTAAATGTATTTATTGTAACAATTTTACAAAGTAACAATTAAAAATTCTGCATTTATTCCAAATATTTCTCAAATTAATTGCATTTTACATAATAACTAAAAATGTATTATTTTTTTTAATAAATATATATTTGCTTAAGAATCTGTCTTTAAATGAGCAACTTCTGATATAATTACTGTTACGTAATATTAATTAGAGATTGAGATTTTTCAATTTTTGTTGCCTTGATTTTCAATAAAATTATATTTAATAATTAATTATTATTTCTCACATTTTATTCATTTAACATGTATAAATCTTATAATTAAATTAACTTTTTAAATTAATTACACATGTGCTTTTTTTAATCAAAAAATAAAATTTTATCTTCATTATAACAACACAAAAATGTAATTACAAACAGTGACATTTCTGATGATCTAATAATTCTCATGACATGTCGAAAAACGTGCTATACACGCCTCGATTTTGTTCGGAACGCTTTTTTTTGTGCTCCGATAATAAATATTTCATGAAGACGGAAGGAGAGAAAAAAATATATAAATTCTTGTCGGCTTTAGAAGAAAGTAAAATCTCTCTGTTCCAAGCACGAATTGCAGGAAGTTTCCCAAAGAATTCCCCAAGAATACGTTACTTATTTTATTCATAAACCATCTCCAAAATAGTCAGAATATTTCAGACTTGTGCTAACTCTGATAAAACAAGAACTGTTAAATATGCAAACAACAATATATACGGCTTTGAACAGTGCGTATTCACTATAGTACGGTTTGAAAATTTCAATACAAATTAAATTTTCATTAAGACAAAAAATAAATTGACATTTTTGCGTTTTATTTTTTTTTGCGATTTTAAAGTCCTTTATTAGTCCGGTTTTCTAACATATATAATAAAAACTGTTAAATATACATACAACAATATATGCGAATTCAAACAGTGTGGATTCACTATAGTACGGTTTGATAATTTCAATACAAACTAAATTTTCATTGACACAATAAAATATGTTCATAAATATTTTTCAATTAAATCGATTTTTGTATCTTAAATATTTTTTCGGTTTTGAAGTCCTTCATTAGTCCGGTTTTCTACACATATAATAAAAACTGTTAAATATGCAAACAGTAATATAGCCGCTTTGAACAGTGCGGATTCACTGTTGTACGATTTGAAAATGTCAATACAAATTAAATTTTCATTAAGACAAAAAATAAATTGACATTTTTGCGTTTTAATTTTTTTGCGGTTTTAAAGACCTTCATTAGCCCGGTTTTCTAACATATATAATAAGAACTGTTAAATATACATACAACAATATATGCGGCTTCAAACAGTGCGGCTTCGCTATAGTACGGTTAGATAATTTCAATACAAACTAAATTTTCATTGACACAATATAATATGTTCACAAATATTTTTCAATGAAATCGATTTTTGTATCTTAAATATTTTTTTGGTTTTGAAGTCCTTCATTAGTCCGGTTTTTTTACAGATATAATAAAAACTGTTAACATACAGCAATATGTTTTCTAACATATATAATAAGAACCGTTAAATATACATAAAGCAATATAAGCGGCTTCAAACAGTGCGGATTCACTATAGTACGATTTTGAAAATTTCAATTGAGACAAAAATTAAATTGACAAATATTTTGTGTCTTTATTATTTGTACGGTTTTGAAGTCATTCATTAATCCGGTTTTCGAATAGATATAATGACCTTCATTAGTCCGGTTTTCTAATATATATAATAAGAACTGTTAAATATACATACAATAATATATGCGGCTTCGAACAGTGCAAATTCACTTTAGTACGATTTAAAAATTTTAATACAAACTAAATTTTTATTGACACAATAAAATATGTTCACAAATATTTTTCAATGAAATCTATTTTTGCGTTTTTTTTTGCGGTTTTAAAGTCCTTCATTAGTCCGGTTTTCTAACAGATATAATAAGAACTGTTAAATATACATACAGCAGTATATGCGGCTTCGTACAGTGCGGATTCACTATAATACGGTTTGATAATTTCAATATAAACTAATTTTTCATTGAGATCTAAAAATAAATTGACAAATATTTTTCAGTAAAATCTATTTTTGTATCTTTATTGAAGTCCAGATTAGTCCCGCACTATGCGAGGTATTGCTGTATATATAATAAATTATATGAGGTGAAATTTTCCATATAGAATTCTGTACAAATCAATGCATTATATGTAGAAGAAATATATAAAACTTTTGTATATATTGAAGTAAATCATGTTAGGCAACACGTGAATCACGTGAGTATTGTATAAGAAATATAAGTATTACATTTCAAGATTAGATAAGAAGCGACATTTGATGATAGAAAAGTGGTGAAAATTATGTAAACAAAAAATATTATTATCAACTCGTTTTAAGACATAATAATTGTTATCAAATAATAAATAGTCGTAAAACAAAACTTTTACAGTATCCATATATTTTTTTGGCTGACATTTAAATTAGATTTTAATAAATAATATTTAATAATTTAAATACATTTTTTTTTTGTCATAATTTTTTGGGACAAAAACGGTCATAAATTATAACTTTATTATTGGAACATAATAAATTATTATGCATTTTATGTTTTCAAGTAAATAAAAATGCAATGAAATCTGGTATTAATAAATACGAATGATTCATTCGATGTAAACACAGCGATAAAAGCGAATTGCAGGGTATATATAAAGAAAAAATGTAATTTATGTGCACTGTTTGGTTTCGTGAAAATTTATCTTCACGTCTTCAAGTTTTTCTTTTCTTCTTCTATTATTTTGCATTAGAAAATGAAGCGATTTTCCGTGCTGAAAATAATTACCACCGCATCCGGAACGTTTCGTTCCGTTCCTCATTGTTTCCCATGCATTTTCCCGTCGGTGCAGAAATAAAGATCTGAATGGAAAACGAGCACCGAAAGGCATTTGCAGATACTAGACCGGATGTGATCTCCAAAGCACACACGAAACCTCATTTGCAAAGTTACTTGAATACATATATATATATATGCTGATACAGCGAGAAGTTTCGTATTAACAAAAGATTTCATTTCGCACTCCAATTCGTATATGTCCTATATTCATTTCAAATATAACCGCTCAATCTTGTATTGTGTACTGTTTTTGTCCAATGATTACTTTTCAGTGGAAATACTCTCTATTTGTACGAATAAGAATAAGTAAGATTATGTAATTCTATTAGAAATTATGTAAATTTTAATTGAAATTGCTTTAAACAAAACTCTTAATTAATTAATTATTGCCTAATTACTCAGCTTTACTTTAGAGTTTTTTTATTTATTGTCTCATTATTATTTATTTATATAATTACGAATCAAAATAAGCGTAATTTATTTGTTATTAATGTATTTTTAATGATTTTCTCAAAACGCCATCTATGTTTTAGTTTTGGAACTAAATTTTTATTTTATGTAATTCTATCTATCCTATTGTAAACTTTAAATGTAATATACTTAATTACTCTTCTATTTTATTTCTAATTACTAATGCAGTCTTATATATGTCAACATTAAAAATGTCACTAATTTTAATTTAAAAAAAATCCATTCAATTTCAAATGATATTTCCTAATATACTTACGTTATTACTAATAGGTTTTCATCATTTATTTTTCTATAAATAACATTAATAAGATGCCATCTATATTCAAGTTTTGAAACTAAATTTTATATTTTTTTGTCTATCTTTTAACAATTTTATTTACTTTCTTTAAGTTAAAAATTATTCAATTTTTGACAAGATTTATCTCCTTAATGAACGAATTATTAAATTTTGGAAATAAATAATTATTTTTTGTAAATTGATTTTTTTATTTCTTAATAATTGAAAATTTTCACATAATAAATTACGTAAATTTACATTTTCATTGATTACAATGTGTCTCTTACAATCTTGTTGAAACGCCATCTATATTTTAATTTGGAAGCTATTATTTTCGATGGATGAGCCTGGCAATTTCATTCACAAAACCCGACAAAATTCGAATTGCTTTCTGGATTTCCATGCTTTTTATGGTACGCAATTACAATCATCCACTTTCGCTATGTGCATGCAGTTAACATTGAGTTATCACCTACAAAATTGGATAGATTCATGTAACTGCCGTCGGTAATTGGATCGATACCAGTTTGATGCGCCTTTTGTGCGTTCAACTATCAATATTTATTATACACAACCACATTCAGTTTATACAAATGCAGCAAAACCTTACACAGTGCGGTTTCAAACAGTGCGGATTTGTAATTTAAAACTTTTAAAACAAATTAAATTATTTTTCCAATATATTTTTATGCGGTTTTTAAAGTTCTTGATTAGTCCGGTTTCGGACATTGCGGAATAAGACGTTTACTTGAATTCACTTTTTTTGCAAAAAAAACTTACGTTTTACAAATTTCTTGAAATAATTTGTAATTTTAACTGTTGCAAATAAAAAAACAATAATAACAATAAATATTATAAAAAGTAATAAATTATTGATAAATAACAAAAAAACTAAGATATAAATTGACCAGCTGAGGATTGATTTCGCAAATGTCAATTTTAGTACCAAAAAATAAATGTAGATGGCGTTTTACGAATTAACAAAAAATTGTAAAGTACATGATGTTATTAACCTTGAACCTTGTCTCATCATGAATTGGTTTTGGTAATAGTTCAAAAAAATAAATTTATAAAAATAATCACTGAATAAAAATATATTGATACAACTAAAAACACATAATTTTGTATCAATGTTATCATTGAATTAATTATGTTTTTACTCTATGTATGTCAATTATAGTATAAAATGTCAATTTTAGTACCAAAAAATTAATGTAGATGGCGTTTTATGAATTAACAAACAATTGTCAACTATGTGATAGTTGTTAACCTTGAAGTTTTTCTCATCATGAATTGGTTTTGGTAATAGTTAAAAAAAAGTAAATGGAGGTGGCGTTTCAAGTAATCACTGATTACAAATATATTGATACAACTAAAAACACATAATTTTGTATTAATGTTATAATTAAGTTAATTACATTTCTACTCTATGTATGACAATTATAGTATCAAATGTTAATTTTAGTACCAAAAAATTAATGTAGATGGCGTTTTATGAATAAACAAAAAAATGTCAAATATGTGATAATTATTAACCTTGAAGTTTTTCTCATCATGAATTGGTTTTGGTAATAGTTCAAAAAATTAAACGCAGATGGCGTTTCAAGAATTCACTGAAAAAAATATATTAAAAACAGTAAAAACATATATAATTTCGTAGATTAATGAAATTTTTTGAAGAAACTTAATTCTATGTAACTAAAGAAATAAGAGAAATGTAAGATTAGTAAACAATATATAATTCCAATGTCAGTAGTATAATTTGAATATAGAGTGGAGAACGTGTAAGAAGTAGACGTAGACGACAAAAAAAAAATAGGAAAATTGTGTGTGTATTCGTGCATGCGAAGTCTGAAAGACGGCAGAAAACAATAACGTTTTGCCTGGTTAAATTGAAATTGAAAACGTTCTCCTATTTTTCATTTGCGAGCGAAAATATTTAATACGTTTCGTGGAAGTAAGAGAAGTGAGAAAAGAAAAGAAAGGAAAGAAAATACTTTGATTCGATATTTCCACTAGTTTCAATTGTAACAATAACACCGGGAGCCTGAGCTCCGATTTCATCCGATGGATTCGAGCATCGAGTTTACAAGTAGAATTGAAAAGGTTCGAATTTGCAAGAAGAAGAAGAAAATATTAACTTCGATGACAGCCGATTTCGATCGTTTACTTCTCTATTTCTCACGTGCCATTTCCAATACGTTCATTCCGTTCAGTAATTGATTTCGTCTTGTATTTCGTGCACGAAATACAGTTATTTCTTTGTAAGAATAATTCGTTATAGAAATATCAGATTTCTACAGATTATCTAACAAAAGATTTAATAATGGAGAAAAATGATACAACTTTTCTTACTTACGTTTTCTTTTGATGAAGTTTTAAATTACGTATAAAAATTTACACAAATTTGTTACAAATTATATATAAAAAAATGTTAATTTATTATGAAATTTCTTTATGAATATAAAAAATTGCGTCCTTGACGCCTCAACAATTTTAAACTAAAATACTTTATTATGTTTTGAGAATCTTTCGACGCGAGCAAAAATCTGCCCTATCCTAAATTATGCGAGATAAATGTCCTGTTTATTACCTCTATTTTTAATTTACCTCACTTTTTTGTTATTTTGATTTTTTTTTGTAAACTAAAAATTTATAATTTATGTTATATTCTTGTATATAAAAACTGCAATTATATAATCAAAAAATCATCAAATTTTATTAATAAATATTTTGATGAAATTTTCTTGAAGAAAACTTCAGTAATTTATTGAAAATTTATGTAAACTTGAAAAAAAAAATATTAAATTTATTAAAATTGTTTCATTGTTTTAATTACTAAAATTCTTAGAAACTTAGTGAATTATAACTATTTCAAAACAAATGTGACTCAGCGAAAATGCGTGTTTCATTATGACGAAACTTCCTTAAGATTTTACTCGGCAAAATAAATTAAACAAACATTCGTTTGTTGGAAGAAGAGACGCAAGAAACGTTAACTCTATTTAGTAAATTCCGCGTTTATCTTCAAAAGTAGGTTTGTGCAGGTTTAGCTTCAGTATTGCCTAAATAAAGTGGCGCGGGGCGCAATAATTTTCGTCGAGCTGAGGGCATTAAATAAAGGAAACGTTCTCGCAGCAGTCTGAATATTTAAAGAGCGGCAAATTTATGGAAAACCGGAAAATAAAGAAGACCGTGTAACGGCCGAAAGCCGTACGAACTTACGATTTCATTTACTGCACAATTTATGCTGCACTATTCCGAAAATAGGTTAACTGCTTAATTTTGATGCTGCAATAAATGAAGTTTTCTATTAAACGTAATTTAAACGTCGAATTTATTGTTAAAATAAATATTAACTAATTTGTATAGAAAATGAAACACTGATGAATAGAAAGAAAAGACTAATATAAATTAGAAACCAATAGATGGCGCTACAACTATGTGTCGATTAATGTATTAATATAACATGAATTTGAGAAATTATATAAGATTTACTGTTTTCTATTTACAGCTTATTGTAGGAAAACTGGAAATACCACATATTTGGAAATACGCTCATTGAAAAGCTGGTAAATTTAACTTTAGAATGCAATAAGTAATTTCCGTATATAGTTAGTAAATTAATCAAAAATGGAATGAATTAGAATAAAAGTAATTAAAAATTTGAAGGTAAAATTTAATAAATTCTATTTAAAAAAAAGTCAATAGATGGCGCTGCAGCTATATGCCAGTCAACGTGTATTCTGGTAATTATATAATCTATAATATTTCGTATTGATTACATAAAATCATTTCATTATTTACTAAACTAGTTATTTTTAAGAAATAGTGAAAAGTTTATAAATTCTTGAAATTTGACAGATTATTGTAGGAAAACTGGAAACACCACATATTTTGAAATAAGCTAATTCAAAAGGTGGTAAATTTATCTTTAAGATGCAACTTTTATTATATAAGTAATTTCCGTGTATATTGATTAAATTAACCAAATAGGGAATTAATTAGAATAAGAGTAATTAAAAATTTGTAGGTAAAATTTAATAAATTGCATTTAATAAAAGTCAATAGATGCTGCTGCAGCTATATACCAGTCAAAGTGTATTCTGATAATTATATAATCTATAAAATTTTGTATTGATTACATAAAATCATTTCATTATTTACTAGACTAGATATTTTTGAGAAATAGTGAAATTATTAAAGTACCACTAATTTGGAAATAGGCTCATTGAAAAGGTGATAAATTTATCTTTAAGATGCAACTTTTGTTACATAAGTAATATCCGTGTATATTTAGTAAATTAACCAAAACGGGAATGAATTAGAATAAGAGTAATTAAAAATTTGTAGGTAAAATTTAATAAATTTCATTAAAAAAAAGTCAATACTCAAATAAAAATAGTCAATAGATGGCGTTGCAGCTATATGCCAGTCAACGTGTATTCTGGTAATTATATAATCTATGAAATTTCGTATTGATTACATAAAATCATTTCATTATTTACTAAACTAGTTATTTTTGAGAAATAGTGAAATTTGACTGCATATTGTTGGAAAATTGGAAATAGGCTCATTGAAAAGCTAGTGAATTTATCTTTAACATGCAACTTTTGTTATATAAGTAAATTAACCAAAACGAGAATGAACTAGAATAAAAGTAAGTAAAAATTTTAAGGTAAAAAAGGCAATAGATGGCGCTACAGTTATATGCCGGTCAACGTGTATTCTGGTAATTATATAATCATTTTATTGGACTAGTATTCTTGAGAAATAGTGAAAAAAAATTCAAATTATTGAAAAAAAAAGATCTTGAAATTTGACTGCATATTTTAGGAAAACTAGGAATTCCACAAAGTTGGCAGTGGGCTTATTAAAAAGCCCATAGTTTCATCTTCAAGGTGCAACTTTGATTATATAATCAAATTATGAAGTTATTGAGTAAATACGA
>NW_017097535.1:0-10859 GCF_001412225.1 Nicrophorus vespilloides | reverse complement strand
AATAAAATGCAAATACTGAATGATTATTTAGGAAAATGTAAATTTTCGCCTTAGTGTGAGTTGTTGGATGGTGGTGCAATTTGGTTAATTAAATTTCGTCTCGTTTGACAAACGTAATGAAAGTGTTTTCGCGGCGACGAACCGCTTGTCCTGTACATTGATCCTTCGTAAAATGGGGAAATGGCTTAGCGTGTTATCGGATCCCCCAGGAGGGCCACTTATTAGCACTCGTTTCATCACCAGAAGCGCGCCCACACGACGCCGGTGTTAAGAGAGAACAACAACAAACAACATTTGTTAAACAACATTCGAGTTTTCGGTGGAGTCAAGTTTCCGTAGAGAAAAAAAATCTATAAAAGCGAAAACCATCTGCAACAACACGATTACACTTTTAGATGTATGGTGATGCAAATATGTAACAGCAATAAAGTAGATGGTGAGGAAACATAAAGTAAAGAAGCGTGGAAACGTGTAAACAGTTTCGTTTGTGAAAACAGAAAGAAAAGTGAATTTCCTCACAGTTTCAATATTATTCAAATTACAACGAGAATTAGTTAAATTATTCAAATAAATCATAAAACTAAAAGAATATACTGAAATCGAAAAATATCTTGGAAAATTTAAAGAAATTCGCTATTTCAACAATAAATGTAAACTAAAAAAAATCAAATTTAAACAATTTTTGTTAGTTGGTTCAATAAAAAGGTGATAATTTCAGCTTTAATAATCAAATTTTATTATATAATTAAGTTACTTGATTATCGAGTAATTAAATAAAATGTAAAGGCTTGAGTTTGCTTACACTTTCAATATTATTGAAATATGAAAGAGAATTAGAATTGATTGCAAAATTATTCAAATCAATCATAAAACAAAAATAATATACTGGAATTAGTAGGAGTGTCTTCGAAATTTTGAAGAAATTCAGTATTCAAACAAAAAAAGTATAAATACGCAATTTCAATGATCAAATTTAAACTATATCAAGTTTAAATTTAGAAAATGTATAAAATTTGACAGCGTATTTTGAGAAAACTATAAATTCTACAAAGTTGCTAGTTGATTCATTGAAAAGGTGAGAGTTTTAGCAAATTTTATTATAAATGTAAAATGTTTCCTTATAATTTCAATATTATTCAAATTCAAATTATTCGAATACATCAAAAAACTAAAAGAATATACTGAAATTGGATAAAAAGATCATAAAAGAATTGAAGAAATTTCAGTATTTGAACAACTAAATTAAAGTAAAAAAATACAATCAATTAACAAAGATTATACCAGATTTTAATCATGAAATTTAAATAATTAATAATCAACAAATCATATGCATATATATAAAATCTGTATATTTATTAACAAACAATATTATAATGCAATAAATTCGTGCAAATACGAACGAGAAATAGAATTAATTAAAAAAATTATCCAAATAAATAATAAAACTAAAAGAATATAAAAAGATCTTGGAAGTAATTGAACAAATTCAATATTTGAACAACATACATTATTTTAATGATGAAATTTAAATTTTTAGTATTAAAAATAAAGAAATAATAAATTGGATAGGAATTATCATTAAACAATTAACTAATTAACAAAATGTATATATAAACTATGATTATTAACAAAGAAAGAAACTTATTATATAATCAAATAAAATTGTCTATAATTTCATCAATTTTGTAGTTATGTATATTTTGTTTCTAATTTTTCAATATATTATAAATGATTACAAAATTATTTATTAATTATTAATTGAATTATGTGAATTTATTTCATTTTAGTAGACTAGAATTTCGAGAAATTCTGAAAAATTTTCAAATAAAAAAACAGAAAATTTTAAAAACGGAAAATCTGACTGTAGACTCATTGAAAAGATGGTAAATACTCCTCTTTAATATGTAATATTGATTATATAATTAAGTTGCGTGGTTATTGAGAAAAAGGTAGAAAAAACTAATTAAAAATTTTAAGGTACAATTTCATAAATTGATGAAACTTAAAAAATTAAGTAATAAATAATTAACAAAGGTAATTAACACAATGCATGGAAAAACTGTATATATATTAACAATACAATTTTATTAATTATAAAAGTAATACAAAAAAATTTCATTATTTTTATTAAATTTAGAACTGAATTTGTATATGTCACAATTCGAAATATTGCTACATGCTTCAATAATAAAGCAAATAGTCATGAAAGGAGGCAACTTGTTCAAAGATTTTTATATTTTATTGTACGTATAGACTACATAGTTACATTTCCTCTTTCATGTCTTTCCCAGTACAATTATATTTTTCTACAAATGTAAAAGACTTCAAAAGACGACGTTTCCTGTCATCTTTTCATACTCGTTACCATTTGAAAACATATACACACATTAATCTTTCACAATACAATTTTTAACAGCACAAAAGTATCCTAATTAACAAAATAATGAATGATTTACAGGTAGAACAGGTAGAAATTGAGAGAAAAACATCACTTTTTGAAGAAAAAAAATAATTTTCTGTATGAAATTAACCATTTGTGTATCAACTAATTCTATAATTTTTAATATAAATTATTGTCTTTTGATAACATTCATTAAAGTTTTGATGTAATTATGATTTTTATGAATAATTGAGGTGTTCGAATCAATGTATAATTTGTAATTAAATTATTTTGTTGTTGTGAAAACTTTGTTTTTTTCTTCTAGAAAAACTGCAATAAATCATAGATTTATTATTGAATTTTAGTTGTGAGTAATGAGAATGAATGGTTTACACGATGAATCCGCAAAATACGTGTGTCATCTGGTTTACGTGGAAAAGGGAGCATCTGCATCGTTTATCATCGTTCATCCCTTGTTTATATAAATAAACCGTACTAAATTGGATTCAAGTTAGACCAAATGCTAGAAGACAAATCCCCTAAAATAATGGTGTTCACGCATACACGCATACGCTTTTGTCACATATCCTCTGCTTATAATCAACAATTTGTGTCTGAAACTGTCTCAACCTTACGTAAAAAATAGTTTTCTTAATTTTTACACGCACACAAATAATTTGGTGGAATCATTTATTATTGAAATAAATAGAAAATTGTTAATTTCTTATGTATAATTTAGTATATTTTCATCATACTTAGTGGAATAGTCTGTATATTTCTGATATGTATCAATTTCTGTTTGTGGTTTGACATTAATCTATTCGTAATTCGGTATATTCAACGTTTCTATGGTCTCATCAGATTCATTACAACTGTACAAAACTTGTCAACATCGTCCACTAAAATAGCTTTTATGAAATTAGAACTTGCACAAAGTTCCAATATTTTATCAAATTTATTTCTTTATATAAAATCAACGGTAATTTGAGAGTTTCAATAATTAAAGTTACATTCTTCAATAAAATTTTAAAGAAAGATAAAAATCCAAGCAAATTAAAGAATTTTAATAAAAAAAATCTAGATTTAATTACTGTAAAATATTAACAAATAAAGCTAAGATTTTACATTTTTTTCAAATTTGCAAAAGCTGAAACGTAGACAATAATAAAAGACTTAGATTCTTCAATTAAATTTAAAAAAAAATATAAAAATCCAAGCAAAATTAAAGAATTTTAACAAAATAAATTGAGAATTAATTACTGTAAAATATTAAGAAATAAATCTAAAATTTTACTTTTTCTCAATTCTGCAAAAGCTGAAACGTAGACAATAATGAAAGACTTAGATTCTTCAATTAAATTAAACAAAAAGTATAAAAATACAAGCAAAATTAAAGAATTTTAACAAAATAAATCTAGATTTAATTACTGTAAAATATTAACAAATAAAGCTAAAATTTTACTTTTTCTCAATTCTGCAAAAGCTGAAACGTAGACAATAATGAAAGACTTAGATTCTTCTATTAAATTAAAAAAAATGTATAAAAATCCAAGCGAAATTAAATAATTTTTACAAAATAAATCCAGATTTAATTACACTAATTAATAAATAAAAATAAAACGAAAATCTTACTTTTATTATGAATAAAATTAATTGTACTTTTATGTTTATATATTTATTAATAAATGCAATTCTGCAAAAGTCTACTTTTTTCAATGTAATCAAAAGGATGTAGGATGTAAGATGTAAGATGAAATATAGTAGAAGTTGTTTGTAAATATTTCAAATGTAATTTGCTGTGCACATACATATTTCTGTTTAATTCTGGGTTTTTCTGGTGGAGCTCGGAAAATTGGATCGTAAATATTTATGGGAGATCCTTTTCAGGCGAAACGCAATTAACGTAATTCGACCGCATTATCCTTATTGGACTATTTATTCCGACTCATTCCGACGATTGTCTCCTTTCGCCGTAACCACTCCTGCCTGCCTGCTCCCACTCGCACGCAGTTCGTTTCGAGCTTTAATGATACATGTTGAAGTAGAAGAAGACCTTGCTTTCATCCGGCCATCCATGAATCAGGACCTTCTTTTTAATTTATATGCATATACACAAAAAGCCATCTTGGATGGACAACAACAAGGATAACAGTTTTTCAGATACACATGTAAATTTTAGAAAGAACATCTATAAATTTCTTTTGATGTATAATAATATGCATACACATGACTACTATACTAACTTTTATGTATAGAAAGATATTTGTATACGTTTTTATGGTGATTAAAGCTTTTACACTTTATTCAATTACTATACGTGTCATTGTGAACATTGAATACGCAAATTAAAGATAAAATTATGCCTTTTCGAATGAGTCTATTTTCAGGTTTGAGGTGTATGATACACCACTGTAGTTATAAGTTATATAAATTGGGTAATAAAATAAGACAATCTTCACCTTTTATTAAATTACTCGATAAGTACACAATCCAATTATATAATTCCAGATGCAAATTGAAGACAACACTTTGACCTTTCCAAAGAACTTATTACGATATTTGTGACATTTTTCAATTAGAAGATATAAATTTTATAAAAAAAAGCTTTGTAACATGCATTGTTTTTAAGTTGTCAACTTTTTTTTATTACTCGACAACTGTGCATATCAAAATCAGTAATATGTACATATATTAAAGATAAAACTATGTTTTTTTCCAATGAAACTATTATCAAATGTGTGATTTATATGGTATTATAGTTATAAGCTATCAAATTTGAGTTATAAATTGTATATCAAAAAAAGTGTCTTCACATTTTATTTAATTGCTCGATAACCATACAATTCAATTATATAATTTTACATGTATATTGAAGACAATACATTGACCTTTCCAATGAACTTATTGCGATGTTTGTATCATTTGCTAATTAGAAGATATGAATTTTTTAAATTAATCATTAAAAAATAAGTAACAATATGCATTTTTTGTATATCAAAAAAGTGTCTTCACCTTTTATTTAATTACTCGATAACCATGCATTCTAATTACATAATTAAACTTGTGTATTAAAGAGAAAATTGTGACCTTTCCAAAAAACTAATTACGAAATTGGTGTTAAGCTCTGTTTATAAGTTATCAAGTTTTTAAAAAATCGTTATTAAAAAGCTAAAAATTGATTTTATAATCATGATATGAGGATACAATTTAGGGACTTGATAACTTTTTAATACCTTTCGGTTTGAAACACCATGAAAGTGTCTTCGTAAACTTGATTAAAGGCTCTGATATTCAAAGTGAACAAAGTAAACGACGTTTAAGCCTGAAACGACCACAAGCCTCATCCTAATTGGATTTACAAATTTGACGGCGCGCGTTTCCTGATCGGCACCCTAAATGTACTTTCCACCCTTCCACTTCAAAATCGGAACTCGAACCCTCGACATATTGGAGCATAATTAAGGGCTTATTTAGTGTTTGCACCCTCACATCCGACCTCTCTCAATATCCATCAACATCCATAAAAGATTACCATACATTTTTTTTTGAAGAAATTCATGTTTCATTGCCTCAAACGTCTAACACATCCGACCTCTCTCAAATCAGAAAGATCACCAAAAAAATGAAAGAATTGACGTTTCATTGTGTCAAACGTCACATTTTGACGTGGGTCGTCTTTAATCTTTTTATTAAGAATTCATTTTTCTAGTTAACTTTAGAATGAAATTTTCTCTTCTATACTTAATTCATTGTTTCTTTCATATTTAATATGATTATTTAGAATGTTGATATCAATGTAAATATAATCAGAACATTGAAGTATAATTAGGGGAAATTTAGTGTTTGCCCTCACATCCGACCACTCTCAATATTTTCAACATCCCCTAAACATCACCACCAGGAAAATTCAGGAATTGACGTTTGGAACGTCAAATTTTGACATATGTCATGTTCAATATGTCAAATTTTGACATCTGTCATGTTTTAATAAGAATTCAAGCTAATTTTAGATTGCAATTTGAGTTTTATTTCATGAACTAAATTGGCTTTGTTTTTCTCTTCTCCTGTATACTTAATTCTTTGTTTTTCCCATATTTTATTTCATTCTGTAGGATGTTGGTATCAAAGTAAATACAAACAGAAACGTGGGATGTAGTGAGTGATATGTACGTAAATGTATCGTTCTTCGCTCGGATCGAAATATGTGTGTTATTGCATATTTCAGATTGCGCAAATATCGCCGAGAATTGAAGATTTTTTTTTATTTATTTCTTTGTTTGTTTAGTTTTCATCCCCCTTTTCCTTCATACGTCATCCATCCTATACACTTTTGCGGAGATGGGGAAATAGCAGCAGCAGCAGCTACTACGCTATTGCCTCCATATGTTTCAATTTATTGCATTTCCATAAGGGACGCAAAAGAAATTCCAATTTCGTAAGTATTAGTTATTACTTTACATCTGAGGATATACGGAGGATGTTGAAGAGGGAAAAATAGAAGTAAATAAAAGAGGTGGATGCAACAGAGGAGAACGAAATGGATGAAAGAGTTTCGGAATGTTTCCAGCAAAGATTTGCAATAACACAGTTAGAAAATAAGGCTAGAAAACTACATACCTTTTGCTGCGAAATTGCATTCTGTCAACTAGTTTTTTTTTTTTACAAATAAACCAATTTACATGTCTTTAGTTTGCATTAAATTGCTGGACAACGGTGTGTACTAGCTAGATCATCAAATACTTAAATTAAAGCTAAAAGTATCACCTTTCCAACACGCCTATTTTATATTTTCTACTATCATTGGTGCATCTGCTACAAAGCTGTCAAAAGTGTCGCTGCTGAAAATGCGCGTTCTTCAACTTTTATTTAATTACTAGAAATTACATAATTCAACAAGAAATGTACTCTGAGTATAAAGTTTAATCAATAGAACGTTACATTAATGAAAATAATAATAATAATTTAAGTATAATTTAAATATAAAACTTATTAGGTTGAAAATGTCCATTCCATCACGATCTTTTCGCATCTTTTTATATATTTTTTCCTTATTTCCTTTCAATTTCTACCCTCTATTCATTTCTCTTCATATTTCAGGGCATGTCTATGAAAAGCGTAAAATATATATAAAAATAGTAGAGAAAAACCCGACAGGAATTCAGAAAATCTTTATTATATTTCTCCTCTTTTAGTTGAGGTTTACAAACGCAACGAAAAATTGGTGACAAAGAAGATGATGATGCAAAGGAACGAAATTGGGAGAATATTCGGGGAAATGCACGGACACAAAACAAGGCTCTTAGTTTTTACAACTTGCGAAACGTAGAAACGCGAACTTTATGCCCGGAGTTATGCAAATTGCAAAGATAACATTTGTAGTGAATGCAGAAAACGAATCGTGCAGCTAAATTGAACTGTTCTATGAGTGTTTTTGTACTTTTCAATCTGCTTTTTCTGATTAATAACAGAATTGTATTAATTTTTCTTTATTTCATTCATTTTTCTGTACTTATATTTTTTTATTTTAATAGTTATTTCTTAAAGAAAGTACTAAACTAATGAATACTTAATTGAGTTCTGTATTTTTTTGTAATAAATTCTGAAATCTTTGAAGTATCTTTAATTTAGTGCATAATTATAAATAATAGATGGCGCCACTACAATTAATTACACCAAATTGTTAATGTTGTGATTTTATGTAAATTTTCTCATTGAAATTTAAACTAATTGAAATAAATCTTAAATTTTCTGAAATAATTGCACATTTAAGAATAATTTCATTAAATAAAAATGAAAGAGTTGTTTCGTATTTCAATCATTTCTTTTTTGCTATTAAGTAAAACTGCACGAATTTAATTCTGTAAAGAATGAAAGAGAAGAGAAGAAAAATTTCTTTTCAAGATAATTGAAACACTACTTTTACCATTCAGAATCCTTTGTCTTTTTGAAATTGCGAGAGAGAGCTCCGTGGATGGAATGTAATTAGGATAATGCGATTTTCCCGTTTAGCAATCGAGTTTTGCACTTTTGCTGCAATCGCATCACTGGAAGCGCATTTCATTGTACAAGAGATTTAAACGCAGATACTGAGATCATCTTTTAACTTGATTTTTTTTTAACAAAAAGAATTACGTGATTCTTTGGACAAAGAAACAACAATTAATTCAATGCATGCATGAATTGTATAAATAAACGTTTGGAGCTGAATAATAGTGTAAAGTGCTGATTTTTTTATGAATTTTATTGATTTATGATAAATATATAAAATTTGATTCCGAATTTATATATAGATGGCGCCACTTGAAGGTCAACTTATTCCTTAGTTTCAATAAGATTTATAGGTTTGTTTATATCATAGCTTCAGTTATGTCTGTAAAATACTATAAATTAGTAATGCTTTTTCAAGAAAGCTGTTAATTTATTTGTCAGTCTGTAATGATGTTGATATGTGGCAAGTACATAAAATAGGAAAAAATTACAGTCAATTTGTTTTATATTTTCTATACAGATGTTGCTATAATGATTAATATTAATTTTAAAACTTGATTGCAAATTTATACATAGATGGCGCCACTAGTAAAGTTTTTTTCATAAAACTGATTGATTTGTAAATTTATTTGTCCGTTTGTAAAGCAGTTGGTATGTTGCAAATACATAAATTTGGAGAGAATAATATTTCATTCCTTTCATATTTTCGGCACAGAAATCGTTGAAACTGATTGTATGTCAATTTTAAAAATTAATTCTGAATTTATACATACAATTTATACATAAAGTTTGTTTATATCATAATTATGTCTGTAACATACTATAAATTAGTAAAACCTTTTCAAGAAAGAGATTGATATGTTAATTTATTTGTCAGTCTGTAATGATGTTGATATGTGACAAGTGCATAAAATAGGAATAGATTAAAGTTAATTTGTTTTATATTTTCTATACAGAAGTTGCTATAATGATTAAACGTCAATTTTAAAACTTGATTTCAAATTTATACATAGATGGCGCCACATGAAGATCAACTTATTCCTTGATTTTCATAGTGATTCTAAGTTTGTTTAAAGTAAAGTTTTTTCATAAAACTTATTGATTTGTAAATTTATGTCAGATTGTAAAGCAGTTGGTATGTTGCAAATATATAAATTTGGAGAGAATAATATTTCATTCCTTTCATATTTTCAGCACAGAAATCTTGAAGATAATCTTATTCCTTAGTTTCAATATAATTTATAAGTTTGTTTATAATATAACTTCAGTTATGTCTGTAAAAGAAAGAGATTGATCTGTTAATCCATTTGTCAGTCTGTAATGATGTTGATTTATGACAAGTACATAAAATAGGAAGAAATTACAGTCAATTTGTTTTATATTTTTTATACAGATGTTGCTATAATGGTTAAACGTCAATTTTAAAAATTGATTGCAAATTTATACATAGATGGCGCCACTTAAAGATCAGTTTTTTCCGTGCTTTTATGAAGGTGTAATTCTTAATAAAATTCTTTATATAATAAATTTAGTTATATTTGCAAAGTACAATAAAAAAAAATATGAAAGAAAATTTGTAACTTTATTTGTCAGTCTGTAATGCTGTTGATATGAGAAAAATATGTATACTTAGATACTCAAAAAAATGTTTAAAATTTCCAAATTTTCGATATAAATATAATAACTAATGAATAGATGAAATTTTTTAAAATTATTTTTAAATTCTACATAGATGGCGTAACTATATTATATAAAAAACGCTTATATAATCGATCAATTTTATTGGTTAAATTCGTAAATAATATACCTAGTTTTAAAAAATTACAGTTTTTCAATTAATTCAACTAATTGTATTTTTCTTGTCATTAATTGAATGAATAAATTATTAAGTACAAATAAAAATAATTTTTTTCATAATTTCTGTAATAATCATTGAATTTAAACATTTTTATTATAGTGATGTTCAAAAGTCATTTTTTAAATTAATTCTAAATTCATTCATAGATGGCGTCACTACAATTCCCTTGTATAATGGATCAATTTTCTAGTTCAATCTCGTTAATAACGTACCTAAAATAGAAAAAAAAAACATATTTCTCTTTTTTATGTTATGTGTTAAGTATTTAAATATTTTCATTATAGTACTGCTCAAAAGTCAATTTTTAAAATCAATTCTGAATTCGATCATAGATGGCGTCACCACAATTCACTTACAAAATCGATCAATTCTCATTAATAACGTACCCAAAATAGAAAAAGTTGTTTATTTGTCTTTTTATGCAGTTAATATTTTTAGTGTAATGGATTGAACGATAAAAATAGCTGTCTAAATAACAAACAGAAAAATCCATAATAATTTCGTATTAATCCGTATTAATCATAGAAATTGAATGTAAATAGAACGTGGGAAAAAGGTGTTTATCTGACTTATTTGTGCGATAAGTAAACATGTTTTTTTTTTTTTCTTATTGTTGGACTTTGTTCGGTGCAT
>NW_017097534.1:11449-12709 GCF_001412225.1 Nicrophorus vespilloides | reverse complement strand
ATGCACGCAATCGTTGCGCAACTTTTTAGGTAACTAAAGTTACGTAATATTTGTTACGTAACAGAAAAAAGACGTTTTTTTCAATTTTTTTTCAGTTTTTCGATAATATCTCGACAACCCCTTAAGATAATTACATCATCGACCACTCGTATGAAAGCTGAATGTCTCACCTTTCCAACGAGCCTACTAGCATCTTCGTACTGCCGCCGAGTCGCCTGCTATGAGCTTTAGAAATTGGAAAAAAAGTGAATAGAATTTGTCAAAAAATGGATGTTTTCAGTCGCCTGCTATGAGCTTTAGAAATTGGAAAAAAAGTGAATAGAAATTGCCAAAAAATGGTTGTATTTCAGTTTTTCGTGAATTTCTCAACAACCCCTCAATTCCACCGAGTCGCCTGCTATGAGCTTTAGAAATTGGAAAAAAAGTGAATAGAATTTGTCAAAAAATGGATGTATTCAGTTTTTCGTGAATTTTTTTAATTTTTATAATTCAAGATAAAAATGGATGTTTTCAGTTTTTTGATAATAACTCGAAAAGTAATAAACTTTTTTATGATTTTATTACATAATCAGATGCACGCAATCGTTGCGCAACTTATTAGGTAACAAAAGTTACGTAACGTTTGTTACGTAACAGAAAAAAGACGTTTTTTCCGATTTTTTACAGTTTTTCATTTAATTTCTCGACAACCCCCTTAAGATAATTACATCATCGACCACTCGTATGAAAGCTGAATGTCTCACCTTTCCAACGAGCCTACTAGCATCTTCTTACTGCCACCGAGTCGCCTGCTATGAGCTTTAGAAATTGGAAAAAAAGTGAATTGAATTTGTCAAAAAATCAATGTTTTCAGTTTTTCGATAATAACTCAAAAAGTAATAAACTTTTTTTTAATTTTATTGCATAATCAGATGCACGCAATCGTTGCGCAACTTTTTAGGTAACAAAAGTTACGCAATGTTTGTTATTTAACAGAAAACGACGTTTTTTCCGATTTTTTTTCCAGTTTTTCGTGAATTTCTCGACAACCCTTTAAGATAATTACATCATCGACCACTCGCATGAAAGCTGAATGTCTCACCTTTCCAACGAGCCTACTAGCATCTTCTTACTGCTGCCGAGTCGCCTGCTTTTTGAGTTATTATCGAAAAACTGAAAAACATCAATTTTTTGACAAATTCTATTCATATTTTTTCCAATTTCTAAAGCTCATAGCAGGCGACTCGGCAGCAGTAGAAGATGCAGTAGGCTCTTTGCAAA
>NW_017097534.1:2293-11424 GCF_001412225.1 Nicrophorus vespilloides | reverse complement strand
TAATAAACTTTTTTATGATTTTACTGCATAATCAGATGCACGCAACCATTGCGCAACTTTTTATGCAACAAAAGTTACGTAATGTTCATTACGTAACAGAGAAACAACGTTTTTCAGTTTTTTTTTCAGTTTTTCGTGAATTTCTCGACAACCCCTTAAGATAATTACATGATCGACCACTCGTATGAAAGCTGAATGTCTCACCTTTCCAACGAGTCTACTTGTATCTTCTTACTGCCGCCGAGTCGCCTGCTATGAGCTTTAGAAAGTGGAAAAACAGAGAAACGACTTTTTTTTTTAGTTTTTCGTGAATTTCTCGACAAACACTTTTTATTACACATTATACATTTATAGAGAATGAGTGTTATTTAAATATATAGTTTTGAGAAGGAGATTGACTTATGAATAGTCATGGGGGAGAAAAAGGTAAATAATTCGGTATTAGTTAGGTCTTCGTTGGTTTAGTGAACGATAACTGGTGGATCGTCATCTTCCTTCTGCGGCAGGAGCGACAAACCAACGGGTTTGGGATCGCCAACGAGGTCCTCCTCGGAGACGTCGACGTAATCGTAGTACATCTTCTCCTCCTTGACGAGCTTGTGCGCCTTCACGTGGACCATCTTGCAGTACTTGACCACGATTGCGTTGAAGACGGCGAGGATGACGGTCATCGTCTGCAACCACTTGCACAGCGTTGACAGCTCGAAGGTGTCGATGCGTTGCAGGATGCGAGCGTTGCACCGTTCTAGCGGATCGGTGATTGGGGCTCTCATGCAACGGTCGAAGAAGATGCCGTAGAACAGCATGTAGATCATATTGTTGACGCCGTAGAGGAACCACACGTATATGTCCTGTGGGTTGCGGACGAGGTATGCGCCGTAAACAAAGATGGTTATGGCGCAGGTGAGCTGCGCGTTGAATCCGCCGAACGTGACGAAGATTGTTCCGAAAACTGTGAACAAAATAAATCGAAATCATTGTACAAAACAACAACAACAACAAGTTTACTTTGTTGCTTGAAGAGGACTTCGCTGAGTTGCTCCAAGTTCGAGACGTTCTGCACCATGGCCAAGAAGCTGTTGATTTCGTCGAGATTCTGTTCTCCCCAAAAGTCCCATACCGCTTTGCTGTGATACATTGCGACCGATGAAACGCACACCACCACCAGCCCCACGAACTGAAACAATACAAAACAATAATCAATAATATAAAGTATTTTGGATGTATTGAAGCTGAAGAATCAATTGTGCATTGAAACAATTACAAGTAGTTTGATTTGTAAAGTGATATTTCAACTCACCCACGTCAGAAAGACGCTGAAGACCAGATGCCATCGTAGAGTGTTTGCCGTCTTTTCCAGAAAGTCTTGCTCGATACTAAACCGCTTTTTACTCAGTCCCGACGGAGCCAATTGTCTCTCCTCGTCCATCATCTCCCCATCATCATCGTCATCATCATCATGATCATCAACCTCCTTCACAGTCTCATCATTGTTGTCGTCGTTGCCGATATTCTTCGTCTCAGCCTCAACGACCTCCACTTTGTCGTCATGCATCACATTCGCCGCGGACCTCTCAACCAGCAAGTGCAACTCACCAATGGTCTCCACAGTTTCCCCGGGCATCGCGTTTCTACTTGCGGCCGTTCACTATCAGCTACGCCGTCCGTCTTCGTCATCCCCGGATGCTGCACGTTTCAGCTGGAGCGGGCGTCGCGACGCCGCACTGCAACCGGTTGTTGCAGCAGCAGCAGTAGCAGCAGCAGGAACGGACGCGGCGAGAACCCTGACCCGCTGACCTTGGCGGAGGCGACAACAACGTTCGCGGTGCGCACATCCGCGAATTTCCATCGATTTTCCACTGCCCGAAATCACGTGCGTCACAACGATCAAAACAACACATTTTCCGCCACCAACCCGTAATTACGTAATTAATTGATTGAGAGTAAATAAATATTTTTAAAACTTACAAATGCTCATCGTCCGTTCGAGCGCATTCCGAAACTTATTTAAACTATTAATGTAATAAATTTACTTATCTTGTCATAATAGTAAAAGCAGATGACGCCAATGAAACAACGTCTCTCCTTTGATACCTGGCGTACAGCAACTCCAAGATGAAAACGGCCGATGCGAAACCGGCGCCCCAGGAAAGCACTATGAACGGCCCGAAGAGCGTCCGAAGGTTCAGGGGATGCGCGTCGTCCTCGCCCGGGATGTGCTGATTACTGAGCCAAATCGGCTTCGACAGATTGTAGTTGTTATATCTTAAAAAGGAATAAAACAGTCTGCAATTGAGCCAATCAACTAGATGTTAACGTACAGAG
This sequence comes from Nicrophorus vespilloides, assembly GCF_001412225.1. Classification (NCBI taxonomy): domain Eukaryota; kingdom Metazoa; phylum Arthropoda; class Insecta; order Coleoptera; family Silphidae; genus Nicrophorus; species Nicrophorus vespilloides. The sequence continues at coordinate 9,099 of NW_017097534.1, read as the reverse complement.
CGGTCGTGATGCCGGCGCTCTGGATGATCTCCAAAGACGTGGTGAAGCGCTTGTTGAAGGGCGCGGATTGCTGCAGCGCCCACACGTGACTGTTCGGTAGGATGCTCTGCCTGATCATCCGGATCATCTTGATCTCGTCCATCGTCAGTTCGTCCTTGCATCCGTTCCAAACCTAAAATATGCACAAATTATATAAGAGTCGTCGCATCGTTCACGCTCACCGTGGAGATAATGTTGGAGCGCTCCTCGATCACGGCGATTTTGCTGGTCAGAGCTTTGCGTACGGATTGGCACATGTTCAAACCGTCGTTCCATCGCGACAAAATCTCCTTGAAGTCGTTGTCGTTCGAGTTGAAGAGCGTTTCCTGAAGGAACGTCGTATCTATGCTGGGTATCTAAAAAAAAATAAAATGGAAAAATTCAAATAATTAGATAGTGTTTTCATATTTTTTTTTTTAAATGTTACCTGAAAATCGTATCCGGCGGCGACCAAATCGGGCAGCGAATCCGGTTCTTGCAGGATCGGCTTGATCAGGATCGAAGCGAGCTTACTCTTGTAAGAGTTTGTTATAATGATGGCGGTTAGCAACCAACTGGCGAAGATGCAGCGGATGGTCAAGTCGTTCGAGGGAAGAATCACCGGTTGCTCCACGAGATTCCTGAACGGTATCTGCAAAGAAAAATGAAAAAATACTGTGAGGGTGAGTAATCAATCTTACCGCGTGAAATCTCTGTGCTTCGTTTATAAAATTCGCTGCAAATTATGCGAAAATCGGCGTAAACAAACAAAACAAACAAACAGAACATAAACAGCAAACTTGACAAATTAATTTTACAGGTGAATCGTGTATTGTTATTAACATTAATGAATATAATTAAGTTGGTAATTATTTTGGTAATTATTTTACCAACTTAATTATTTAAAAAAATTAAAAGAACCTAGAGTGAAACAAAAGAGGTATCAATGAGAAACACTTCGAGGGTTGCATACGATTGATCCTAATCAAATAATTGATTTTTTTTTAATGATTTGTTTATCTTTTCAGGTAGTTTTGTTTGTTTATCCCTTATTGAGTGTAATTACTAGTATAATGTTTGAGTTGAAAGACCGCGTCGGTCGATTCCTAATGGATATTTAACAGTATTTTACCTTGATGAATTTGATTAGATCCGAGGTTCGATATCCGATGAGAATGTCGGCGGCCTTCTTCAAGATCAATCCGAGCAGAATGATGGAGAGGAGGATGTAACACCAGATATCGAACTGAAGGGGTTTGAAGATCCGGAAGAAGGACGAGCTGACGCTGCCGCCGTAGTCGTGCGTTATGTAGATGGCCGTGTGCACCTCGTTGTGGATGTCTGCGGTGAAGTCGACCATCGAGTTCCTCTGCAACGTGTTCGAGATGCAACCTACCGCAATGTCGACCTGCTTCCTGTGGACCGCTCTGATCATCTCACGCCTCGGCATCGTGAAGTTATCGAAACGGATCATCTCGATCTCGAAGTTCATCATCTCGGCGAGGATCTGGAGCACCGCCATTTCGACGCCCTCCACCCTACCCTCGCATACAGTGTAGATGTACGGGGGGCAGTCGCTGTACGCGACGCGAAACTTGAAGTCCTCGAAATCGGTGAAGGTGTTCCTCATCTCCAGCAGCCGCAGCTTCCCGTCCTTCCCGACTGCGACCTCCTCCAGAAAACCGTCGCGATTCCCGTAAAATTGCGCCGTGTACACCACGTCGCTGTTGATGACGTAGATGAAGAGGACGTTCGCATTCTCGACACCGTCAAAGTAGAAGGACTTGGAGAAATTCGGGATGTACTTCAGGGTGACGAAGACGAGGATATCCGAGTGCCGCACGTTCCCGATTACCCTCGAGAACCTGCTGAACTCGCGCCAGTTCCTCAGGAAGATGACGTGCAGGAACTCGTAGCCATCCGGCCGCAGCAGCTTCGATTTATCCGTGTCGTAGTTGAAGAGGATCATGCCTCTGGGCAGAGTGTCGCGATCGAAGAGCGAATCGAGATGATGGTAAGAGTCGTTGTCGTAATGCACGAGGATCATGTCGTTGGGGAACTGCGAGAGGAAGGTGTCTTGGAAGTGGCTGGAGAGCGTTTCCTGCGGTGCGATGTGCGACCCCCAGCAGCAGCAGCAGCAGCTCACCACGAGCACCCAGCAGGCAATCGCACGCATATCCTGCACGCACCGCAAACACATTCTTCTAGACGCTCTCAATTCACCACAACCCTTTCTATTTACCCACCGATTTACTGCCGCCGCCTTTGATTACCGATTGCGAATCAAATATTCATTTGTTTGGCTCACAATCTTCGTGGAAACATTTGTCACATGTCGCCTGTCAAATTCATCGTGTGACAACCCCCTTTCTTCCTTTATTTACTCTTTTTGATTTTCCTGTTTCTCTTCGTTTTAGTCTTCTCCCTTCGGATGTCCGTCCGGCAGTTCAGCGATTCGGTGACGAGCGTTATCGTCGCCGAAGACATGTCGTGCATGTGTCTGGTGGAGAACAATCTGATATCGCTGCCTCACACGAAGGTCCAATCGGCGAACTTGTGGCGTGACCAGAGCTCCAAGGATATCAGGGAGGTGGGTACACCACAATATTACGATTATCAACCAATCAACCGCACACCTGCTACTTTGTTCTTGTTATTATTGCTGCTGCTGCTGCTGTTTACACAACGCGATAATTCCTCGGCGTAATCCATTATTGTTCCGTTGCGTACACGCTACACCCGCCTGAAAAACTGTACAAACATCCATAACGAAGTCAATCAACATTTACACTGGGCCGCAAAGCGAAAACAACAACCTAATAGCTTCGGGCATCCATCAAACGTATTGTGCGTACCTGCACTTACCTTCAAAACCAAAGTTCAGCATCGATTATATTGCTATGATTATTGATGATATCTTCAGCGTCTTCAAGTTTGCATGAAATCATTAACAACTTCAGACTGTTTGTTGTAGGCTTGCGGACTGGAGATCATCCCGATGGACATCTACAAAATCTACAAGGTTTGGCTTCCGATGCAGACGCAGTGCGCCTACTGCATGCATTGCGTCTTCATCGTCCGATTGACGAGCGATCAGAGACGCAGGGTGGCACCGCCGGTCGGAAGGGTGAGTCTTCGATCTTCAGTTTTTAAGGTGTGATCTTTGGAGTGTTCGGATGATAGTTCGCGGGAAAATTGAAGTGGGTGACGGTCGCCGACATCGGCAAATACTACAAGCAGGAGGCGATCTGCAGTCCCGTCCTGCTCGAGCTGTACCCGAAGGAGTGCGAGCACGGCGGCGGCGACAAGTTCTATCCGAACGAGACGCAGATCACGAAGCTGCTCATCGAGGTACCGGACAAGCTCAGCTTCGACGGTCTGGGTAATTACGAGTCGACGCTGGAGGCGTCCGGTCTGAAGGTGTACCAGTGCACCATATACAGGGAGTTCCTGCACATGTGCTATCCGAACTTCCTGATGTCTCCGTCGTGCTTCTGCAAATCCCTGCTCGAGATGGGCGTACCGCGCGAAGATACCATCTTCATCTTTCGAGCGGCCGACATGACCAATCGCAAGTTCCTCTCGTTCAAGGACTACATCTGCATCCTGGCAACGATGGAGCCGTCCACCAATCACGGAGGCATCTCCGGGGAGGTCCGATGCAGATACATCTTCAGGTCCATCTGCAACAACAACAACACAAGTTTTAATCTAAACAATTTCATCTGAATGTTTATGCAGATTCTTCGACAGAGACCGAGACGGTCACATCAACTACAAAGAGCTCAAGGATTTCGTCATTTACATGCGAAAGAACAAGGGTCTTGCCGTTGATCCGACAAGTGTTGAGAAGGAGCAGAAATCGTACAGTCTGTAAGCAACCGTGATTACCATTTTCCTAAACGTAGTTTCTAAATACAATATTTTCTCTTCTCAGCGCTTTGAACGTGACTCCCAACAAATCCATCAACATGATCGATTTCCTGAAGATGGCCGGAGAGCTGAGGATCAGAGGATTATCGCAAGTGTTAAGATTCCCGCGCAGCCTCAAGGTCTACTACCAAAACTCTATGGACAAGGCTGATAGCAAAGGCAAAGCGGACGAGACGAAGCTGCTCAGCATGGAAGGTGTTTCTACAAGACCTGCAACAAATTATAAATAATATATATATGTTTCAGTTCCTCCGAAGAGTAAGGTTGCTAGTGCTTACGCGAAGTGCGCCGATTTCCAAATAGCCGCGCACACTATCCGCATTCGCAAGAGCGGCACCATGATCAATCTGGAGGCGATGTGGAATATCAGAGGTAATTCTCAAAAGATTTTACGTATTTTTTTAACTTACTCTTTTTTTTTCTGTAGACGTGTGCAGCGATACGACGCTTCAGCAGGCGAATATTAACGCGGATTCGAGACGTCTGTCGTGCGAGATCAACTCGCAGGATTCCGTCTGCAACGATCTCATTCGCAGCTTGAGGCATCTAGTGAACGTGAACAAGATGAAGAGCGGGAATCGTGGTAATAAGAGGGACACGTATACCTGGGGTCCCATCGATAAGAACATGTTCGCTCAGAAGCTGATCGAAGTGTGCAAGAGGGCGAGGGAGTTGCTCAAGAAGGAGGCGCGTCTGCTCGATCTTCATTCACCCATATACATCTTGGGTAAGTTAAGTGCGGATGAAGCGAAGGAGAGAGAGAGATTGGTTAAAAGGGAATTGTGAAAAGGTGATTTTCACGGGAACTACGGCGATTTGCAGTACTTCGAGAAGATGTTCTGGCCCCTGTGTCCGGGCTTCTGTCCGTGCGGCCTCCTCTTCCTCGGCGATTACGTGGATCGGGGATTGTACGGGCTGGAGGTGATCACGTACCTCTTCTGCTACAAGGTGCTCTACCCCAACAAGATCAATCTGATTCGTGGAAACCATGAGATTCGGGACATCCAGAGGGTCTTCACGTTCCACGGGTGAGACCTAGATTAGTATCTGGAAACAGATAAATAAAGACATGCATGTGTTCATCTTTGCGCAGCGAATGTCTGTTCAAATTCGGGGAAAAGGTAGGTGAGCAGGTGTGGGAGAACATCAACACGGTGTTCGACACGATGCCCCTCGCCGGAATCATCGATGGAAAGGTAATAAAGTTATAGAGTGCGGCGATGAAATCAATGTTTCGCTCTCTCGCCACGCAGATCTTCTGTTGCCATGGCGGCATCCCACCTCCGTGGCTGTGTCCCATAGCAACGGCAATCAATAACATCCCGAATCCGCTGCCGCAGCCCGACATCCAGAGCTCGCTCGCCTGGGAGCTGATGTGGAACGACCCGATCAAGTAGCTGGTAACCATTAGCAACCTGGTAACCTGGTAACGAACAATCGATCGGTCCAGGGATTGCCACATCACGCCGGAAGTGGACGTAGAGTTGAAGGCGAACGACGGATTCGCGATGAACGTTCGACGTGGCACCGCGCACGTCTTCAATTGCGACGGTCTGGAGAGGTTCCTCAACATCAACGGCTTCTCTCACGTCGTCCGGGCGCACGAGATGGTCATCGCCGGATACAACGTAACCTAATCAATCAATGCTCTAAACATAAACACTTAAAGTGGAAATCGACACTTGCCAAGTACAAATTACTTGGCGAGCATAAAATAACTCGTGCATGTTGTTGTTTTTTTTTTTAATTCAGGTATTGCACAAGGGTAAGCTGCTAACAGTCTTCTCCACGTCCAAGTACAACAACCAGAACAACGAGGCCGCCTGCATCCTGGTGGACAACGGGAAGATGCGGATGATGCGTCTGGAGCCGTCGGTGTAATTGATCGATCGCCATCGCTAAATAGAGAGTGTGAAAATATATATAAAGTGTCCGTTCAAATTCCGCTTCGTTTTTTTCTTCTTCTTTCTCTGCTCCCGTCGTCATCAGAACAGTCCGTACTCCAGCTGTTCACCGACGGAGAGGCTGCTCACGAATTTGATGTTGTCGGCGATGTCCAAGCACAGCTTCGCCAGACCCTTCAGCTCGCCGGAATCCTGCGGATGGAAATAGTACACCATCTGCGACATAAATAAGAAACAGATTGGTAAATGAAAACGGCATCTTCGGACGTGCCGTCATTTACGTGCAGGAATTCGTCGTAGCTGATCCAACCGTCCATGTCCGTGTCAGCTTCGTCGAACTTCTGCTTACGGAAATCGTTGGTGCTTTCATCGCCGAGACTCTCCAACACCGCCGAACTGCAAATATCAAAATGTTATGAAAATCTTTGATTCTCTTAAAAAAATCATGATAAAAGGATAAGCATTGCAAGAAGAGTGAAGATTGATGAACAACATCTACTAACAAGTCGTCGTAATTGAGCATTCCGTTGAGATTCTGATCGAAGAGCAGGAATAGACTGTGCAGATTGGCTATGGTCATTTCGTTCCATCCTGGGAATTTGTAGGTGACCTTCGTCATGCTCCACTTCTCGTTCTTCTCCTGATGCTCCATGCTCTGTCTTCGCTGCTCCAGCAATCGCGTGTAGAACGACTGCACCAACTTGTCGTATTCGCTGAGAGGGCCGTGCTGGTTGACATCGTCTTTCGGCAGAGGCTCTCCTGCAACCAACAAACGTTAACAAACAATAGCAACAAAAACCGCATCTATCTATCTTACCAGTAGACGAAAAATCCTCTTGCCTGAAGAAGCAAATTGGTTTCCGCTTGATGGGATAGTCGAAGAGGCGACGAAGGATGCCGCTGATCTTGTTCCCCATACTTCTCGATTTCTTATTTACGCGTCGCCATGGA
>NW_017097534.1:0-2287 GCF_001412225.1 Nicrophorus vespilloides | reverse complement strand
GTAAAGTGGAGGATATGGGTCAGATCAAGTTGTACAAGAGATACCAGCTGCAGAGACGCGTCGATCTACTGTGCGATTCGGGCGGTAGGATCCGCAATCCCGGTTACATCGGGAAGGTGGATTGCGCGAACAGCATGAACCTGTACAAGATGAGGGCCCGCTGGCAGGGAAGGTATCCGAATCCGATGAAAGGATGCGGCGGCGGTGACCGGTCCAAGGACAGCAGATGCGCCGAATTGGCACCTGGTGCGACGCATCCTGGTCTCGTCATGATCAGCGATTGGCTATACGCTCTCAACATCGACATACCTTGAACAGAAGATTATAATTTTTATTATTATTATATTGCAATAAACAATAACAAGAACAACAACTTTATTTACCTGTTTCGAGTATTGACGTTTCGCAGTTTCAATTTCAAACTTGTCAAGCGTTGCTATGGTAATGCGTATATTACACGTTTTCTACCAATCCGAATCGAATATCCTGAAAACAGATGAAAACAAGTCAATGACAATTTATGTTGTAAAAAGAACTCAAGTATTTTCATATAAATTAGAAATAATATATGTTTAATAAACAATTACAAATTTCCTAAAAACTTAAACTATATTCATTATTTTGTATTAAATCATTAGTTAGTGTTAATCAATCAATCAATCAATCCATGACCACTAGATTATTATAAGGCTGAGATTGCAGCATTGTTTAGTAACCTTGGAAACCAATTAATTGGATGCTCTGAGAAGAGTGCAATAATTAGTCTTAAGTTTTATTATGTTAATTTATCTGTGATTAAGATTTGAAATTTTTGTTGTTGTTTTAAGAAATGTATTTGCATCTAATGGGAAGATTCAAGTTTGCTCGAAGGTCGAAGACGATAATGTATTTAATGTATCCATTATCGATCAATTCGCGTGCTCCCTTTAAACTTATTAAATAAGCATATTGTTCTTTTAGTGCCGGAACGAGATTCAATTAGCGTGGAACGTGAAAAGCGAACGTTTCACCTCTTCGCTGTTTCATTCCGTTGAAGATGACGACGAAGAAGGTGCTGGTGCTGTTGGTGATGTTAGCCGCAACCGAAGGCGAAAAGATCTGCAAACCGGAAACGTGTCGAAGCGTTTATTGTCCAGCGGGCAGCAATTACACGACAATCCTTCTAACAGGATGCACGAGCGCCGAAGAGATCATCTTCGACGGGAACGAGCTGGACGTGAACAGCTGGGACGACTTCCGAATGTCGCGCATCGGAAAGCTGTCGCTTCGTTTCAACGTTCTTCGCGACCTCCCAGCGTCCGCTTTCGCGAACATCCTCATCGACGACCTCATCCTCTCGCACAACGAGCTGCGCGTGATCAAGGTCGATCACTTCGTCGGCGTTTCCTCGCTGAACGCTCTCTACCTGGACAACAACCTCATCGAGGTCGTGGAATCGATTCCGTCGACGCGCATCCTCGACCTCTCGAACAACCGCATCAAAACCATCGGCGAAGACGCCTTCCTTCGGTCCGGCCCCAACTTCTGCCAATATCTCTACCTGAAGAACAACCGACTCGATAACCTGCGCTTCCTGAAGAACCTCAGCGATCTCTCCGTCCTCGACATGAGCAACAACAACATCACCACCCTGAACAATCGCACCTTTCCGCCGATGGAGAATCTGCAGGTCGTGGACTTCTCGCACAACTTCATCATACACGTCGACCTCGACGTCGCCGAATTCAGGAGCCTTCGCACCTTCCAGATCCTCATGTCCAAACAGGACGAGCTCAAGATCCATTGGAACGAGATCTTCGTTCCGCTCAATCTGTACCAGCTCTACATCGTCTCCATCCTGACGTTCACCATTCCCATCATCATCGTCCTCTCCGTCATCATACTCGTCCTCAGCTGCAAAAAGAGAAAAAAACGTAAGTACATAATCAAAAACATCAACAATAAATACGCTTTAAAATCCACATTTTTTTTTCCAGTGTTCAAAGACACAGAAATGAAGATATTAAAAGGTAAATACACATTAATATTATTATTATTAATACAATTGTGAACAATGCTTAAGTGAAGCTTTCTAAAATTATCGCACATTAATAATTAAATTAAGAAGAATTCACGAATATTAACAATACATTGCTAACAAGAAATTCACTTATTTGAAAATTCAAGGTCAAGAGTAAACTTTTCACAAACACATCGAAGGTATGCAACATAACATACACATAATTTGCCATATTGCTGTAATACGCGTTCAAAGTTGAAAAATTGAAATTACAACCTTCGAAAAAGC
>NW_017097533.1:0-9293 GCF_001412225.1 Nicrophorus vespilloides | reverse complement strand
GATCTCGTTTTGATCCACTAGATTTACCATACGCTGGTTTATCTATGGGATTAAAATTAAAATTCTATCTTAAAAATCCATTTAATTCAATCCATCAGTTGTACTCATCCTATTCTCTCAACTTAACATCCTCCTATAACTCTTTTTTCGTTTCGAGTGCAAGAGTATTCGGATTCCTATTTGGGGTAAGAATATCTAAATTTTTTACTTAAATTTTAGTTTATACATATTTTTGTTTATTCTTACAGAAATTGTACCAACTTGTGATATCTTCAACTGGCTCGTTGATTCCCAACCCGGAGTACGCGTAAACCCAGGAAGAAGGTACATAGGTTGGAGTTACCCCACCTTTCCAGTTTTAAAAGTTTTGGTTTGTTTGTACCCACTGTATTCCATAATCTTTGAAAAAAATTGAACAGCATTTAGTAAAAAAAACATTTAATTTATTATTAAGAAATGAGTATAAGTGACGTAATGATTCAAAATACATTACCTTGAATATAATAACTTTTACGCGATCATAAATATGCACTATATTCACATTTTCTTATATAACACGTCAACGTCTAGAAAAACGGGTATAATAACGTAATTAGCATCCATAATATTAATACAGCATATGCATTATGTAAATGATGTAATTAAAACGCGTATAATAAAAAAAAAGCACTTTACGGGGTCAACAATATGTTGTGTATCAAGTGAAAGAAAAAATAAATGCGTACAGCGAATACGAATTCGGTAATCGAATGGAAGCGGCGGCGGTACTTTCGTAACAACTTCCCATTAATCTGATGCAATTAATTGATCCAGAAAGACAGTGAAATTCTGGTATCCGCAAGCGCATTTCCAATTCGGTTCCCTTTATTCCAAACAACATGTGCGTTCGGCAGAAAACGCGATCATTGCCAATTCCCGAAGCGATTGCTCAATTATTACAACCCTGATTAAAATCGACGGAATAAACATATTATTATTTAGCGAGCCTTCATTTATTCCTTTGCCTGTATCTCTCTCTCTCTCACTCTCACTCGCTGTCTCTTTTAATAACACTAATTAGAAACGCAAATTAAATTCGCATGTTTTTTTTTTCAAAATAAATGACCTACTAACTCGACTTAAGGATCAAAAACGACGAAGACGTTATACTTGGAAGGACTAATTAAAAGCGGGCTAATTAAAAACCGGAAGTGAATGCGTGAGACAAACGAGCTTTGTATTAAAAAAAGTCGAGGTTGCGTAAACAAACCAACCATTATCAATATTTTATAATAATTATCATTTGAATTTAATACATTGTACATAAACAATGCACAACTATAACTCAAAATTTTGCATAAAGCATTTCATTTAAATATGCAATTTTAATTAATAATAATAAAACCTTAAGCATTTTCAACGGTTTTTTGAGAAACTGCTGCAGTCAAGTGTATAGGATATGGCGGATGTATCCGCCGCTCGTTCGTTAAAATACGTAGGCTAAAATTAGTGCAAATTGTGCGTATTACATTCGAGATTTTACGGTGTTCACCTTTCAACGAGATTGTTGTAAGAACATGCATAATGTAGTCATAAAAAGCATATTTTTTTTTCATATACTTGTAAAAGAAAATATATCATAAAAGTGTGGGATGCAATAGCTGGAAGAAGATATTGCTTTTATTTTTAAATGAAGCCTCGGTTATTACAGCTTTTATGAAGTTCACATTTCATTTGCTTTAATATAGTACGCTATAACCGTAAACACCATTAAAAGCAATATAAAAAAATTTATAAATAGCTCTCTGAATATTATCCCATTTCAATAAATAAAATGAGCGAATCTCTTCATGGTTCAACTGAAAATCGGATGATTATGATAACTAGGACTCGGCGGCGTTGCTGTTATGTTCTTCGTAACAAAGTTTACTGGACAAATTATATCCTCGTCCCTTTGTACCTCAAACGCGAAGTTTTGGACATTCCAGAGATTCCTCGGAACGCCAGTACCGGCCGACGCCGCGCAACAAAGTTGCACTGGCTTTAATACCGCAGCAAACTTATTAATCACAGGAAGTTGTAGTTGGATTAATAACAGAATTCGCATTACTATTCATCCGTTGAATTAAGTTGCATGTTAATTATTTCTACAGATTCAGATATTTTATACAAACATAAGTTTGTAAAGAGATGAATTTAGAGTTTTTTTGTAGGCTATGAGTATACAACGTTATCGAATCAGCGTTAATCGGGGAAGCGCTAAACGAGGTCTTACTGTATATAAAACATACAAATTTGCAATAGTATCAAAAAATGGATAAACGAGTAATATTCTATGACATAATTAGATTGTAATGATTTTAAAAAAAATCTTCAGAATAAAAACAAATAGGATATAATAAAAAGCGTGCTTGGAATTCGTAATTTATGTAAAATTATGATGCAAATGCAGTGAGTAATTATTATATAGATATGCATATGCATAATATGAAAATCCATATTTACATCATTAACCCGCATAATAAAAATTGCGAATTTTTGTTGCGCTGGATGGATTATTTTTAATTAGAGTCTCAATTATGCGGCGATCCCTGCAGGGCTCTGCAAGATTAATTGGCTCACCTCACCTGTCTTCTATTTTTGCAGCACCATTGTTCTGAATTGTCATTGTTTGTTTTTTTTTCTACTTCCACCTATATTCGGTTTTTTGTATTCTGCTCGCGATGCGACCCCGAATAAATGTCCGTACATTTTTATTAACATTCGGTTGACGCAAACACGCACTACTCTTTCCAAAAAAAAACGACACACACTCGTCATTTCCACACAATAAAACGCCGCCACTCGATAACATTTGATGAACTGCTGTGATCTGGCGCTCTCTCACAGTTTGTTTGTCCACTTGAATTGTTAAATTAATTTACTTGTATTCAATTTTAGAGTGTACTCTTAAAGTTTATAATTTTGATATTATATAATTTCTAGTTATTTAATGAAATTTATGAAATTATTTGCAATAAACGTATTTGTTATATGCAAATCATGGAGTTGTGTGAAAAAAAAAACCGTTTCCAAAAAAAAAATCTAAACCAATTCTTTATCATGGCAAAACTTTTAGTGATTCCTATATGTTTCCTCGATAGATACCACCGGACAAAGAACGAAGGGGAAGCATTTGTACCCTCGGCGATACATCAAGATGAGCTATAGGCGTTTCCGAAAAAGAGGGAACCGTGGCAAGAATAGGGGACATTGTGATAAGTTGTTCAATTCTGGAGTGAAAGTCAAGCTTTGCATTTAATTTATAGCGCGGACAACTAACAGCAAAACAACATAAAATATCTTGTTCCATTGATATCAAAGAGGACATAACAAATTCCAAAATTTTACGGTTTCTTTTTCAGTTACTATTAATTGAAATACATTCTATTACATTATGCAACTTTCTACGAAAAATCAAATTACGTTCCGGTATCTAAATATCATAGGCATAAAAGCAAGAAAGAGAATACCCAATTTGTAATTCAAATATATTCACAATAGCATTGAGAGACGACTCGTATACTGGCTTCGCAGTTGCACTACTTTATGTATGCGTTCGCGTGAATCTAGATTTAGTACCAAGATATGGAGATCTGTATAGTTTTACCGAGAAAGATTAGCATCAAAATTTGATGAAATGCAAGGCAAAAACACAAACAAGCGATAAATTAGCATTTTTTTTTTGGATACACGACAAAATAATTGGATTTCACCATTTGCGGTAATTACCTTCTTCTATTAACCAACAACAAAGTTAGTTTGCAAAACGGCGAATTCGAGGTCAACGGTCTTCCAAAAAAAAACATGTTCAATTCAATTCAATTGCGTTTTTTTTTAAATTAGAGAACGTTGAATGCGAACCGGTCAAAAAATAACAATTACAATAAGCAATTTATTTAATCGATATTTTTTTTAGATTTAGTGTAATTATGCGTGCTTTCTTTATAAAACTTTCTTATGTGTGCAAATAAATAATTCTTTTGCGAATGCATGAATCTGTGGGATCGTAGAAAGTGCGATTTATTTACGTTCGAATTGTGTACAAACAAACAAACGAGAGAAAAAAAGAGAAAACTGTACGAATGATAATCAACTGAAAATCTCTGCCGAGCGCGGTGAAAACTCGATGTTTTCGCATTCATCGTTCGGCGGTTACAGGAAATTTCGATTTGATTTGCACAAATAACAGCGGAATCCAATTATCGACGATACGGTCACCCATTAAAAACCATATTCATTTGCACAATTTGCACAAATAATTAGTTATTATTTTCGCACATATTTAACGAACATATAATTAATTACGCCATTCAATTTTCCAAACAATATTTAATTAATAATAGTACTAATTAAATATTGTTTTTTTAAAAAAAATAACGATCCAATTGCTTTGTTGCCAAAATCTATACCAGTCTCTCGTATAACGCGATTTCCTATTTATTAAACGATTTCAAATTGACAAATTTCAATTGCCTTTACGTACACTTGGTTCTCTTTTTATGCGGTAGATACGTTCCACAGGTAAACGCATAAAAATAAATCGCACAAAAAAAGACTAGACGTTCCATAATTTTTTTAAAACCGTATAAAACTAAATCAATGAGTTAGAATATACCGAAAATCGCATAAAAAAGGGTTTATTAAATTTCAGAAAAATAATTAATCTTACTATCTTATTTCTTTCTGAAATGTTTATTCATAATTTTATAAAAACGTTAACAATTATAGACAAGTTTATTAAATTTCAGAAAAATATAATCTTAACATATTCCTTCTAAATTTATACAGAAAAATTTTACAAAAAAAAAATACAGAAAATTTTTATGAAAGTTAATCTTTCTTCACATTTTTTTCTTTAGAATTATATGAGTTATATGAGAGTGTTCGGCATAATTTGCGAACTGGTTCGAAATCACTTTCATCACTAGAAGAGATAGTCAACATATCAGATCTATGTCCTGAAGATAATGATTCTTCACAAGTGAAATTAGTCTCAACTTCGAATGTCGATTTTTTCCCTTTGACAATATAATCAGTGATTAAACTTTGCGATGACATTGCTACTTTTTTGTACAATTCCTAATATCCAGAAATGCAATTCTGAAGCTCGCGTTGAAACTTGAAAGCTCGTTCAGAATGATCAAAATGGCCTAAAATAGTTATTTAAAAAAAATGCTTTTTGAAATAAAAACCGCATAAAAAGAGGACCGAGTGTATTTCCAAAAATTAAGCGAAATAATAACTTTGAAAAGCAATTTTTGCGAGTGAAATACATCAAGATTCTAATATTGATCCGTTGCGTGAATCCGGACTTGTGAAATTTCCCCTCCTGGGATGTTTCGCTCGAAGTAGATAAGTATAATTATATTTGTCGATAGAATTAGACCCGGAATGCGTTAAGGTTACGGCCGGTACAGACTTACCACGTCAACCTAGATCAACTATAATTAATATGCATATGATTAATACGAATCTATTCACGGTCCACATCGGATAGGTTTGGAATAGTAAAGTTGTCCCCTCTTGTGCGATGAGTTTGAATTCCTCCAGTCGACCCAAAACTGGAAGGAAGACACGTGCAGGAATCTTGCACATCGAACAAACAACGTTCGGATTTTACTTGAAACTGAAGCTATTGTAGAGAAATGTCATTTTAATTGTTGTATTGCTATACAAAACACGTTTACTTAAAGCATAACACAATCTGTTATAAAACATTGAAGAATACCAACAAAACAGTTACATTATAATATCATATAATAGTGTAAGGTATTAAGTTTATGTATAAATATAAAAATAGAATACTTGTGGTTAATATTTTGATGGACATATAAATATACCTCGAGACAGCGCATAATGTAAAGTAGTTCTTTGCAAACTCTATATCTTAGAAGTTCCTCCACACCTGACATATTTAATGAGAAACTTCCTTGTGGAAAGCAAACTCCTTGTAAAACACAAAGATTCCTTTTTCGTTCTATTCCAAGTTGCGAAGAAACCAAATTGATAATATTTTAAGCACAAATTTTAGATAGAATATTCATTGAAAACTAAATATAAGCAGCAACATCTCAGACATTCTTTTCAATGAGTGAGGCATTGGCATAAAGGGAGAGGCCCGAAAAATCAATGTTGGAACAAAAATGCGAACGTAATTAATTGTATGTATTATACAGAATTTATTCAATTTTCTCACATTTTAATGTAAATATTAATTTTGAGTATCTTCTCTTTTGAGTTATACCAGGGGTCGGCAGATAAGGAATTGTGGGCACAGTTCTCACAGCGGTGGCTATGGTACCAATGCTTTTGTTTCACCACTGACAATAGCGATTGTAATGCTCTAAAAAAGATTGCTAACTCCCAAAATAGAAAAGTCGAATATAATTGTGAATAATTTAAATACATTTAATGTATAGTTATATATGGTAATAGCAAGAAGTTTCTTAAACTAGTTAATAATGATCACTATGGTGTTTAGTGCGGATGATGATGATGATGATGATGATAATAATAAAATATAAATAATTATATAAATTAAGAACGTTTGTCGGTTAATTCTCGAGAAAGCAGCTAAAACCAATTACCTTTTGTACATAATTTCACCCTTCAACTGTGCCCCTAACTTTATGCTTTACACGAGGAACCTACTCGAACTTAATTATGTGGCAACTGAATTGTGGCACGGCGACGACAATGCAATTAAAATAGTAGACGTAATTTTACTCTATTTATCTGATACTCGAAGCGACGCGACGCGACGCGAAATGGAAGGAAACGAGAGTGCAAAAGAAGGTGCCGAATAAAAATGTGCAAAACCGTTAATACCTATTAGTGTTCTCGTATAATTTTATAAAGGCCACCCCCCCAACAGTAATGACTTCGTAAAATTCTACGTCCATTTACTTTAACCAGACCGAACGTCTAAAGAGGAAAGAAAACATAAAAAATAAATATAAAGCTGAAACAATAATGCGTTACGACACCCATGAGCCAAAGAATTATGGACACACTGCAGTCAATATATAAATCATTGATGAATGAAGAATACATTATTTGGATAGTGCCCTTTTCTATACAAGATACATTGGATCTTCTTTGAAATTTATGCGTACTCTAAAGCGTTAATAAATAATAATGGAAAATTTATGAATTTAACGATAATTTTATTCCAAAAAAGTAACATTTTCAATTGAATATTTATAAGACAAAATTATGAAACTCATATGTTTCTACATTGACTATAGGATTTCTGTAATGAAATGATTGTAATGATTTATGCACAAAACTAAGCGAATTAACGTCGTCGAATGGAAGTAGAATTACTATTCGACCATATATTATTATTAATGTAATACTATGTGGCAAAAACGATTACGATAACAATTGCAGTTCGCTTCAGTTAGGAAGATTGAGAGAAGCAGTCCACCGTTTGCATGAGAATAATAAATCTTCATTAGTTGCGAAGACGACAGGTTTAATTAACCTGAGGCTCGGCTCGATGGGAGGGATCGAAAGCGCGCAGAGTCGAATATCGAAACTGAATTAGGTTTATGCAAATCAATTTGCGTTCGGGTCACTTAAAAGTTTCGTATTAATTAACCTAATGCTGAGGAACAATGCGTTCGAAAATGAGCTGACTCTGGAGTGGCGCGCAGACAGAGACTCAACGACGACGCTTTCCATTTTGAAAACGCAAACTGGATTTGCGCTAGAGGTTCAGTCATGAAAAGGTAATTTAAAATCTACCTCCAGATAAGCCCTGAACTATAGCGGCACGCTCCGTGAACCGTAACGACTATCGATATTAACTGAACTTTTCATTATAATGTCATTCGTGATGTAATAAAAATTGCAGCGAACACACTGCGAAAATGTATTACAAAAAAAAATATATAAATATATATAAATCAATCGAGAGAAGCAGTTTCGAGGGGGACGATTGAAAATTAATTATATATTTTTTTTTTGAACAATGTGTAAAGTGCAAATATATGCTTATACGAGAGTTTAAGCTAAACAAAATTTTTTTTCCGGGATGGGAGAGATTTCATTAAAAGTCCTGGAGATAAGTCAGGAAAGGCTGAGAGGGTGGAACGACTGGGGCTTTCGTAAATAACAAGCGTCTGGAAATTAGTTCTTTCTTCCATTCCCTCTGCGATGCAAATCCGCGCCGCACTTTTTCCGATTGAATCTGTAAGGATGCCACCACATCAAATTGAGTTCCTTTGCTCCTTTTCCTTTCCTTTTCCCTCTTCGCTTCCTCTTCGAACGGCTGCGCCTGTGATGAAGGCGGTGGTCGGTCGGTCGGTCTTCAGAACGGCTACAGTCAGGAAGCAATTAAAGATTCAATTGTCTCTTTTTTACCCGAATGCAATTATTTATTAAAACTGTTAGTTCTCGGGTGGTACGTACTTTCTTCTTCTTCTTCGTCGTCTTCTCGAAAACATTAATTCTATTTAAGATAAATTGAGGACGAGCGCAAAAAGAGTATATTTAATTACAGTTCGTGCGAATAAAGTCTTCCCAAACTTCTAATGGAAAATGTACTTGACTCGTAAAGAAGACATTTAATTATTAAAACCAATACCCCTCCCTTCAGACGAATACCAACGTCTCGTTCAAATTAATTCATTAGGACGACTACTCACGCTGCAATACCTGCCAAATAACTTAGAACTCATACTTGTCAAGTATCAAATAAAGTATAAGCGTACTAACTGAGGAACTTTCACAAGTACTTTGCTTAGACTATACAAGGTGAGGCTCCCAAATGAATAGCCACACTCTACATCAGAAGTCGCGGAACTTTTTTAACCATTACCCCAAAATATTATTGCGTAAGTCGATATTACCCCCCCCCCATTCTGAAAAGAAAACAATCAATGTAAATTTTAAATAAATATTATTATTGAATTAATTTACATTTACTATATTTATAAAAAAGTTACATGAAAATAGTAACAATATAGTAATAGACAAACAAAATAAAATTCTTAAATTGGAACAAACAAAAATTAATTGAAAACTCCTTCAGGTTTTGGAAAAATGATGTTGCTTCATGTTTGATAAATATTTAAATCATTAATTGTATACCGGAGCAATTTGAATACAGACTTCGGCGTTTAATCGATTTCTTTGTTTTTATGTTTTCTGGAAAAGTCTTGTTACAAAGGTAGGTTGTCAATGGCAGCAATTTTTTTACCAAAAAGACGACAGATTTGCTTTGGTCTCAAATTGAATACGTGCTTCAGTATTGGATCGAAGTTCAA